>NC_084586.2:3357500-3655000 GCF_033978685.3 Nerophis lumbriciformis
AAATTTGGAATCATTTTAGATTCGGAATGAACAAGAATCGCGACCCGGATGTGAATTGATTTTTTGTGCACCTCTGATTTTTTACCTCTAATGTATGCCAACTGATGTGAATCTTACAACTCAATATTTGTATTATTTGATGTAAATATTATTATTACAAAAGTTCCTCTTTTGGCTGCCGTATGACATAAACATATTACTTACAAGTTTTTAAAACATTTTTAATCGCAATGAATAAATCAAATCAAATCAAATCAACTTTATTTATAGAGCACATTTAAAATTTACCACAGGGGTAGCCAAAGTGCTGTACAATGAGCAGGTTAAAAGATAAAACGAGTACCGAGCAAACACAACACAACACAAACACAACACGATAAAAAATAAATAATTAAAATAGAATTAATAAAAACATAAAAACATAAAAACAGGATCACAGCAGGTGTATTATGGGGCGCCATTGCAGGATGGATATCACTCAGTGTTAAAAGCCATGGAATAAAAGTATGTTTTTAAGAGAGATTTAAAAACAGGAAGAGAGGAGGCTTGTCTAACACTCAGGGGTAGGTCGTTCCAGAGCTTGGGAGCAGCAACGGCGAAAGCTCTGTCACCTCTAAGCTTCAGCCTTGTGTCAGGGACCGTCAACAGCAGCTGATCGGCTGATCTTAAGGATCGGGTGGGGCAGTAAGGCTGAAGGAGGTCGGAGAGATAGGTTGGCGCGAGGTTGTTTAGACATTTAAAAACAAATAAAAGGAGTTTAAAATGTATTCGGTAACGCACAGGGAGCCAGTGAAGGGACGCTAAAATAGGGGTGATGTGCTCACGTCTGCGGGTCTGTGTTAGCAGACGAGCAGCAGAGTTCTGCACGAGCTGCAGGCGGGCGAGGGAGGCCTGGCTAATGCCAACATACAAGGCATTACAGTAATCAAGACGAGTCGAGATAAAAGCGTGGATTAATTTCTCAAGATCATGTCTTGATAGAAGCGGTTTCACTTTCGCTATTTGGCGTAATTGATAAAAGCTTTTTTGAACGACGCTGCTGATTTGTTTTTCGAATTTAAAATCTGAGTCGAACTTTACCCCCAGGTTTGTGACAGAGTCGCTGAGATACGGGGTCAGAGTGCCGAGGTCAACGTTGGGGGAGGGAGAGCGACTTGGACCGAACAACATAACTTCTGTTTTATCTTCATTTAGGCTCAGGAAGTTAGCTGAAAGCCAGACTTTGATGTCGTGCAGGCAGTCAATAAGACGTTGAACCGTGTTATTTTGTGCCATGGGAAAATAAATCTGGCAATCATCGGCATAAAAATGAAATGCAATACTGTACTTCCTAAAAATAGAACCAAGGGGGAGAAGGTAAAGCGCAAATAAAATTGGGGCAAGGATTGAGCCCTGGGGGACCCCATGTGGTAAAGGAGCTGTGGACGACATAAAACTGTCTACTTTTACACAAAAACTCCTGTCGGTTAGGTACGACCGGAACCAGTTGAGGGCGGCGCCCTTAATGCCCACACAGTTCTCAAGACGAGTGATTAAGGTGGCGTGGAACGCAGCAGACAGATCTAAAAGCACCAGGACAACATATTAAAACCCTCGAGTGGGACGTAAATGAATTCTTTGATTTGTAATTTGATATGTCATAACTTGGTTTCCACCAGATGGCAGCAGGCACCACAAATACGTGCCTTGGCTGCTGTAGACCACCACAATGTAGCCCACTGGGCATCTGCCGTCCTTAGTAACCACCAGCAAACTAGATGAGCAATTGGGAATCAAACCAGCAACCCACATGGGGTTATGCCTCTTTTTCCAACACGGCTCCCGGCTTTTAAGGCTGGTGTGCGGGAAAAATCAGGTGGGGAACGCGGGGAACGTGAACGTGAAGGAATGCGTCGCGGAGGGAGGAAGTGAGCGAAGCGAAGTGAAACCTTCTTCCTGTCATCGGTCATGTGACCTGGCGAAGGAAGTCTACGTCCTGTCATGTGACCAGGGGGGGCGTCTGGGAGGGCATCTCAGGCCACATCGATAACCACCGCTCACCCCGCTGTGATGGATGGAGGTGTTGTTGCTATGGCAACCATCTACATGGGAAAAGTATGTGAGGGGGGAGGGTGGAGAACATGAAGCCATGTGAACGTGTTCTCCTCATGCAGGGTGTCCTAACTTCTTCCACAGAAAAGGATTTGGAAAATACTCCAAGTATTTTAAAGTATGTCAATTAAAACCAACAAAAACTTTTCCACTTACGATACAATACCAATATTGGAGCCTTGAGTATTGATCCGATACCGATTGATTCGATACGATATCATCCGGACCCATACATACTTTTTGTAGTTGGAAAAATCACTTCACATTGGAACCGCACTTCTTATTTATTGTGATTCTGTATGAAGGTTAATTTGTGTCTTTATTATGAAACCTTTTTTTTTGAGACTGAAATTATGGAACTGAATTTTCAGCGTTTGAATTTGTGAACGGAATTTTTTTTAATATCAAATTATGTTGAATATTTCATTGAAACTTTTTTGTTAGCAAAATGCATGTTTAGAAATTCTGTGTAAAAAAAATGTTGTGCTAAAAAATTCAGTGTAAAAAAATCAATGTTGAAAAATTCAGTGTCAAAAATTTTTTTGCACTGAATTTTTCAGCACATAATTTTTCAGCACTGAATTTTTATATTGAATTTTTTTACACAGAATATTTATACATTGATTTTTTACACTTAATTTGTATACACTACATTTTTATACATATATTTTTTCTACACTGAATTTTTATACACTGAATATTTTTACACTGAATTGTTCAACACTGAAGTTTTATACACTATTTCTTATTTACACAAAAAATGTTATATACTAATTTTTTTACACTGAACTTTTAACATTGATTTTTTTACACTTAATTTTATACACTACATTTTATACATAGATTTTTTTACACTGGAAATTTTTACACTGAATTTTTATACACTATTTTTTATTTACACAAAATTTTTTATATACTGATTTGTTTACACTGAACTTTTATACACTGTTTTTTACACTTAATATTTACACACAATTTTTTTATACATTGTTTTTTTACACAGAATTTTTGTACACTGAATTTTTTAACACTGATTTTTTTACACTATTTTTCATTTACATAAAACTTTTTATATACTGTTTTTTTTACACTGAGTTTTTAAACAGAATTTTTCTACACTGAGTCTTAAAACACTACATTTTTATGCACTGATATTTTTTTACACTGAGTCTTAAAACACTACATTTTTATGCACTGATTTTTTTTTTACACTGAATTTTTAAACGTACATTTAGATAACAGTTTTATTTAATGAAATTGTCAGCATAATTTGTTGTAAAAAAATTCAGTTCACCCAATTCAAACATAAAAAATACAGTTATATAAATTCAGTGTCAAAAAAAGTGTTTGTAATGAAGACAAATTAACCTGCATAACTCTGTATCAGTTCAACATTTTCAAGAATGGATTATTAAAAATATATTTTCAATTATTATTTTTAAAGCACTTGTCAGCAGCCATGAGGCGCTTTTGTAACCTTTAACCTCTTTTATTAGACTGCATGTACAAAATAGGAGGGTTGATCCGATTCCGATTCCAGGTGTGATGATTCGATTCAGAGTCGATTCTTGATTCAAATAAATTCTCGATTCAAAATAAATACTTTTTTAATACTATTGGGTGCCAGTTCTATGATTAACTACATTCCTCCGTAAAACAGATAAACAGCTGTGATCATTTTCTATATTACTTAACATAAAACTGGTTTTGTCTAATAAAATTCTACCCAAACATTTAATAAAGTGGCTAGACAGGACCGATTTTTTGGGGGGAAAAAACAAAACAAAAAAATATATACTGTATATATATATATATATACATACAGGTAAAAGCCAGTAAATTAGAATATTTTGAAAAACTTGATTTATTTCAGTAATTGCATTCAAAAGGTGTAACTTGTACATTATATTTATTCATTGCACACAGACTGATGCATTCAAATGTTTATTTCATTTAATTTTGATGATTTGAAGTGGCAGCAAATGAAAATCCAAAATTCCGTGTGTCACAAAATTAGAATATTACTTAAGGCTAATACAAAAAAGGGATTTTTAGAAATGTTGGCCAACTGAAAAGTATGAAAATGAAAAATATGAGCATGTACAATACTCAATACTTGGTTGGAGCTCCTTTTGCCTCAATTACTGCGTTAATGCGGCGTGGCATGGAGTCGATGAGTTTCTGGCACTGCTCAGGTGTTATGAGAGCCCAGGTTGCTCTGATAGTGGCCTTCAACTCTTCTGCGTTTTTAGGTCTGGCATTCTGGATCTTCCTTTTCACAATACCCCACAGATTTTCTATGGGGCTAAGGTCAGGGGAGTTGGCGGGCCAATTTAGAACAGAAATACCATGGTCCGTAAACCAGGCACGGGTAGATTTTGCGCTGTGTGCAGGCGCCAAGTCCTGTTGGAACTTGAAATCTCCATCTCCATAGAGCAGGTCAGCAGCAGGAAGCATGAAGTGCTCTAAAACTTGCTGGTAGACGGCTGCGTTGATCCTGGATCTCAGGAAACAGAGTGGACCGACACCAGCAGATGACATGGCACCCCAAACCATCACTGATGGTGGAAACTTTACACTAGACTTCAGGCAACGTGGATCCTGTGCCTCTCCTGTCTTCCTCCAGACTCTGGGACCTCGATTTCCAAAGGAAATGCAAAATTTGCATGGTTGGGTGATGGTTTGGGGTGCCATGTCATCTGCTGGTGTCGGTCCACTCTGTTTCCTGAGATCCAGGGTCAACGCAGCCGTCTACCAGCAAGTTTTAGAGCACTTCATGCTTCCTGCTGCTGACCTGCTCTATGGAGATGGAGATTTCAAGTTCCAACAGGACTTGGCGCCTGCACACAGCGCAAAATCTACCCGTGCCTGGTTTACGGACCATGGTATTTCTGTTCTAAATTGGCCCGCCAACTCCCCTGACCTTAGCCCCATAGAAAATCTGTGGGGTATTGTGAAAAGGAAGATGCAGAATGCCAGACCCAAAAACGCAGAAGAGTTGAAGGCCACTATCAGAGCAACCTGGGCTCTCATAACACCTGAGCAGTGCCAGAAACTCATCGACTCCATGCCACGCCGCATTAACGCAGTAATTGAGGCAAAAGGAGCTCCAACCAAGTATTGAGTATTGTACATGCTCATATTTTTCTATTTCATACTTTTCAGTTGGCCAACATTTCTAAAAATCCCTTTTTTGTATTAGCCTTAAGTAATATTCTAATTTTGTGACACACGGAATTTTGGATTTTCATTTGTTGCCACTTCAAATCATCAAAATTAAATGAAATAAACATTTGAATGCATCAGTCTGTGTGCAATGAATAAATATAATGTACAAGTTACACCTTTTGAATGCAATTACTGAAATAAATCAAGTTTTTCAAAATATTCTAATTTACTGGCTTTTACCTGTATATATTTATATATATACATATGTATATATTATTTTAATCGTTTTTTGACTTTTTTCAATCGATTAAGAATCGCGTTTCATTTGAAAATCGATTTTTTTGTTTTGTTTATATTGACAAATGTGCTGTTTTACACACGGTTATTGCTCAATGATTACCTATGTCGAGCTTGTGTGCTATTGTGTGCTTAGCTGTTGTGTAGCTGCTCGCTCCTCGCAGCCCATGGCCTAGCATGTTTAAAATAGAATGCTTTGTTGTCATCAAACATGACGAAAATTGTGTGCTTATTGAAATAAAAAAACTAAGAACTAAAACAATTAAATACAAAAATAATATTTAAATTTAAAACATTCTTTTTTTTATATATATATATAATTAAAATGTTGTGCATATTAGAGGACATTTAGATGTTCACTTTGTACAAGTAAACACATTTCAGGAGTGCTTGCATCGCACATGATATCACACACAAGTAAAGACGCTGCAGGACTGCTTGTATCGCACATGATATCACACATTTTACATGCAAGCAATGCAATCCTCTCATACATTTTTTTTGTCAATATTGAGCCGATACCAATATCGAATCGGGACACCCATAACAAATTAGCCTCTTATCAAATAATACAAACCCCGTTTCCGTATGAGTTGGGAAATTGTGTTAGATGTAAATATAAACGGAATACAATGATTTGCAAATCCTTTTCAATCCATTTTCAATTGAATGCGCTACAAAGACAAGATATTTGATGTTCAAACTCATAAACTTTATTTTTTTTTTGCAAATAATAATTAACTTAGAATTTCATGGCTGCAACACGTGCCAAAGTAGTTGGGAAAGGGCATGTTCACCACTGTGTTACATGGCCTTTCCTTTTAACAACACTCAGTAAACGTTTGGTAACTGAGGAGACACATTTTTTAAGCTTCTGAGGTGGAATTATTTCCCATTCTTGCTTGATGTACAGCTTAAGTTGTTCAACAGTCCGGGGGTCTCCGTTGTGGTATTTTAGGCTTCATAATGCGCCACACATTTTCAATGGGAGACAGGTCTGGACTACAGGCAGGCCAGTCTAGTACCCGTACTCTTTTACTATGAAGCCACGTTGATGTAACACGTGGCTTGGCATTGTCTTGCTGAAATAAGCAGGGGCGTCCATGGTAACGTTGCTTGGATGGCAACATATGTTGCTCCAAAACCTGTATGTACCTTTCAGCATTAATGGCGCCTTCACAGATGTGTAAGTTACCCATGTCTTGGGCACTAATACACCCCCATACCATCACACATGCTGGCTTTTACACTTTGCGCCTATAACAATCCGGATGGTTCTTTTCCTCTTTGATCCGGAGGACACGACGTCCACAGTTTCCAAAAACAATTTGAAATGTGGACTCGTCAGACCACAGAACACTTTTCCACTTTGTATCAGTCCATCTTAGATGAGCTCAGGCCCAGCGAAGCCGACGGCGTTTCTGGGTGTTGTTGATAAACGGTTTTCGCCTTGCATAGGAGAGTTTTAACTTGCACTTACAGATGTAGCGACCAACTGTAGTTACTGACAGTGGGTTTCTGAAGTGTTCCTGAGCCCATGTGGTGATATCCTTTACACACTGATGTCGCTTGTTGATGCAGTACAGCCTGAGGGATCGAAGGTCACAGGCTTAGCTGCTTACGTGCAGTGATTCCTCCAGATTCTCTGAACCCTTTGATGATATTACGGACCGTAGATGGTGAAATCCCTAAATTCCTTGCAAAAGCTGGTTGAGAAAGGTTTTTCTTAATCTGTTCAACAATTTGCTCACGCATTTGTTGACAAAGTGGTGACCCTCGCCCCATCCTTGTTTGTGAATGACTGAGCATTTCATGGAATCTACTTTTATACCCAATCATGGCACCCACCTGTTCCCAATTTGCCTGTTCACCTGTGGGATGTTCCAAATAAATGTTTGATGAGCATTCCTCAACTTTATCAGTATTCATTGCCACCTTTCCCAACTTCTTTGTCACGTGTTGCTGGCATCAAATTCCAAAGTTAATGATTATTTGCACACAAAAAAAATGTTTATCAGTTTGAACATCAAATATGTTGTCTTTGTAGCATATTCAACTGAATATTGGTTGAACATGATTTGCAAATCATTGTATTCCGTTTATATTTACATCTAACACAATTTCCCAACTCATATGGAAACGGGGTTTGTATGTCATTAATAATCAATTCTTTGTATTTTTGGAAATATATGGCGGGGGACAGTATAAACCTGATCAAACGTACACTGCGGAGGACGCTGCTTCTCAGGAGGATGAGATCCGGGACAAAAACTATTATTTGGGCTTTCAGCTGCTCTCATTTCCACTTTCTGTTTCTTGGACTTGAGACTTTTTTTGTGTGTTCGGAGGGGGGCGGGGGAGCCTCTGGGGGCTCGTGGGCTTTCAGTGTTTAACGGAGCAAAGGAAGAAAGGAGGGAGTTAGTGTAAATGGGAAAAGGTAGTTAAGTGGAGTGAAAAAGCCCCTGAAGCTGATGGAAGGCAGTCTAAATGCAAATGTGCTGGTTTATGTTGAAAGGCTTACATAACGTGTCTCATGTTGCCGAGTAACAACACTCACTCCGGCAGAGAGACAGGAAGTACGATGCATATTTAAATCGCCTACATCAATATTTCATATTCCGTCAAACATCATCATTAGTGGAAACTTGTCCTATCAAGGATGCGGTTCTATACAATGGAACCTCCATTTACAAACCCAATTGGTTCTTTAACATTGTTCATAAATTGAAAAGTTTGTATAGTGAAACAGAGTTGTCCACAAGAAAAAAATATAAACATGAATAATTGGTTCCAGCTTTGACAAAAGTCAATTTTGAAGACACCGTAACAAGGGTGTCCAAAGTGCGCCCAGGGGCCATTTTGCAACACACGGCTTGTTTTTTATTGGCCGGCGAAACATTCCAAAGACAAAAGGAAAACACATCCCAGATTAGAACGCTACACACAAAAGAAAACAGAATATGCAACTTTGGGAGAAATTGCGTGAGGATTCTGAAATGCGCAAGCCGAACTTATGACTTTAAACATTTTATGACTTTAAGGCGTTAGGCTGGAAAATTGGCGAAATAGTTAGCATTTTAATGTTAGCATGCCCACAGTTAGCACGTGGAAAGTACCAAATTATGACTATGAAATGTCCGACAGCAAAATTGACAAAAAAAAAAGTTAGCATTTTTATTTTAGCATGTTAACAGTTAGCATGTGTCAAGTACCGCATTATGAGTCTGAGGTGTTCGGATTCAAAATTGTTTAAAAATGTTAGCATATTAATGTTAGCATGCTAACAGTGAGCATGTGTCAAGTACCACATTATATGAGTCTGAGGCGTTCGGATGTAAAATGGTCTAAAAATGTTAGCATGCTAACAGTGAGAATGTGTCAAGTACCAAATTACATGACTCTGAGGCATTCAGGTGCAAAATTGTCTAAAAAAGTTTGCATTTTAATGTTAGCATGGTAACAGTTAGCATGTGTCAAATACAAAATTATATGACTCTGAGGCGTTCAGGTGCAAAACTGTCTAAAAAAAAGGTAGCATTTTAATGCTAGCATGCTAACAGTTAGCATGTGTCAAGTACCACATTATGAGTCTGAGGTGTTCGGATTCAAAATTGTTTAAAAATGTTAGCATATTAATGTTAGCATGCTAACAGTGAGCATGTGTCAAGTACCACATTATATGAGTCTGAGGCGTTCGGATGTAAAATTGTATAAAAATGTTAGCATGCTAACAGTGAGAATGTGTCAAGTACCAAATTACATGACTCTGAGGCGTTCAGGTGCAAAATTGTCTAAAAAAGTTAGCATTTTAATGTTAGCATGATAACAGTTAGCATGTGTCAAATACAAAATTATATGACTCTGAGGCGTTCAGGTGCAAAACTGTCTAAAAAAAAGGTAGCATTTTAATGCTAGCATGCTAACAGTTAGCATGTGTCAAGTACCACATTATGAGTCTGAGGTGTTCGGATTCAAAATTGTTTAAAAATGTTAGCATATTAATGTTAGCATGCTAACAGTGAGCATGTGTCAAGTACCACAAAAACATTAACAGCCATGTTGCAAAAACGTTTCCAACAATGTTGCAAAAACATTAACAACCATGTTGCAAAAACATTAACAACCATGTTGCAAAAACATTAACAACCATGTTGTAAAAACGTGCACAACCATGTTGCAAAAACATTTACAACCATGTTGCAAAAACATTAACAACCATGTTGTAAAAACGTGCACAACCATGTTGCAAAAACATTTACAACCATGTTGCAAAAACATTAACAACCATGTTGTAAAAACGTGCACAACCATGTTGCAAAAATATTAACAACCAAGTTGAAAAAACATTAACAACCTTGTTGAACATTATTTTACAACCATGTTGCAAAAATATTAACAACCATGTTGCAAAAACATTAACAACCATGTTGCAAAAACATTTACAACCATGTTGTAAAAACGTGCACAACCATGTTGCAAAAATATTAACAACCAAGTTGAAAAAACATTAACAACCTTGTTGAACATTTTTTTACAACCAAGTTGAAAAAACATTAACAACCTTGTTGAACATTTTTTTACAACCATGTTGCAAACATATTAACAACCAAGTTGAAAAAACATTGACAACCTTGTTGAAAAGTTTTTTACAACCATGTTGCAAAAACGTTAACAGCCATGTTGCAAAAACGTTTACAACAATGTTGCAAAAACATTAACAACCATGTTGCAAAAACATTAACAACCATGTTGCAAAAACATTAACAACCATGTTGCAAAAACATTTACAACCATGTTGCAAAAATATTAACAACAAAGTTGAAAAAACATTAACAACCTTGTTGAACATTTTTTTACAACCAAGTTGAAAAAACATTAACAACCTTGTTGAACCTTTTTTACAACCATGTTGCAAAAATATTAACAACCAAGTTGAAAAACATTACCAACCTTGTTGAACATTTTTTTTTACAACCATGTTGCAAGAACGTTAACAGCCATGTTGCAAAAACGTTTACAACAATGTTGCAAAAACATTAACAACCATGTTGCAAAAACATTTACAACCATGTTGTAAAAACATGTACAAACATGTTGCAAAAATATTAACAACCAAGTTGAAAAAACATTACCAACCTTGTTGAACATTTTTTTACAACCATGTTGCAAAAACGTTTACAACAATGTTGCAAAAACATTAACAACAATGTTGCAAAAACATTTACAACCATGTTGCAAAAACATTTACAACCATGTTGTAAAAACGTGTACAACCATGTTGCAAAAATATTAACAACCAAGTTGAAAAAACATTAACAACCTTGTTGAACATTTTTTTACAACCAAGTTGAAAAAACATTAACAACCTTGTTGAACATTTTTTTACAACCATGTTGCAAAAATATTAAAAACCAAGTTGAAAAAACATTAACAACCTTTTTGAACATTTTTTTACAACCATGTTGCAAAAACGTTAACAGCCATGTTGCAAAAACGTTTCCAACAATGTTGCAAAAACATTAACAACCATGTTGCAAAAACGTTTCCAACAATGTTGCAAAAACATTAACAACCATGTTGCAAAAACATTAACAACCATGTTGCAAAAACATTAACAACCATGTTGCAAAAACATTAACAACCATGTTGTAAAAACGTGCACAACCATGTTGCAAAAATATTAACAACCAAGTTGAAAAAACATTAACAACCTTGTTGAACATTATTTTACAACCATGTTGCAAAAAGATTAACAACCATGTTGTAAAAACGTGTACAACCATGTTGCAAAAATATTAACAACCAAGTTGAAAAAACATTAACAACCTTGTTGAACATTTTTTTACAACCATGTTGCAAAAATATTAACAACCAAGTTGAACAAACATTAACAACCTTGTTGAAAAGTTTTTTTACAACCATGTTGCAAAAATGTTAACAGCCATGTTGCAAAAACGTTTCCAAGAATGTTGCAAAAACATTAACAACCATGTTGCAAAAACATTTACAATCATGTTGTAAAAACGTGTACAACCATGTTGCAAAAATATTAACAACCAAGTTGAAAAAACATTAACATCTTGTTGAACATTTTTTTACAACCATGTTGTAAAAACGTTTCCAACAATGTTGCAAAAACATTAACAACCATGTTGCAAAAACATTAACAACCATGTTGCAAAAACATTAACAACCATGTTGCAAAAACATTAACAACCATGTTGTAAAAACGTGCACAACCATGTTGCAAAAATATTAACAACCAAGTTGAAAAAACATTAACAACCTTGTTGAACATTATTTTACAACCATGTTGCAAAAAGATTAACAACCATGTTGTAAAAACGTGCACAACCATGTTGCAAAAATATTAACAACCAAGTTGAAAAAACATTAACAACCTTGTTGAACATTTTTTTACAACCATGTTGCAAAAATATTAACAACCAAGTTGAACAAACATTAACAACCTTGTTGAAAAGTTTTTTTACAACCATGTTGCAAAAATGTTAACAGCCATGTTGCAAAAACGTTTCCAAGAATGTTGCAAAAACATTAACAACCATGTTGCAAAAACATCTACAATCATGTTGTAAAAACGTGTACAACCATGTTGCAAAAATATTAACAACCAAGTTGAAAAAACATTAACATCTTGTTAATGTTGACGGTATAGCTCGGTTGGTAGAGCGGCCGTGCCAGCAACTTGAGGGTTGCAGGTTCGATCCCCGCCTCCGCCATCCTAGTCACTGCCGTTGTGTCCTTGGGCAAGACACTTTACCCAACTGCTCCCAGTGCCACCCACACTGGTTTAAATGTAACTTAGATATTGGGTTTCACTATGTAAAGCGCTTTGAGTCACTTGAGAAAAAGCGCTATATAAATGTAATTCACTTCACTTCACTTCACTTGTTGAACATTTTTTTACAACCATGTTGCAAAAACATTTACAACCATGTTGTAAAAACGTGTACAACCATGTTGCAAAAATATTAACAACCAAGTTGAAAAAACATTAACAACCTTGTTGAACATTTTTTTACAACCATGTTGCAAAAATATTAACAACCAAGTTGAACAAACATTAACAACCTTGTTGAAAAGTTTTTTTACAACCATGTTGCAAAAATGTTAACAGCCATGTTGCAAAAACGTTTCCAAGAATGTTGCAAAAACATTAACAACCATGTTGCAAAAACATCTGCAATCATGTTGTAAAAACGTGTACAACCATGTTGCAAAAATATTAACAACCAAGTTGAAAAAACATTAACATCTTGTTGAACATTTTTTTACAACCATGTTGCAAAAATATTAACAACCAAGTTGAAAAACATTAACAACCTTGTTGAAAAGTTTTTTACAACCATGTTGCAAAAATGTTTCCAACAATGTTGCAAAAACATTTACAACCAAGTTGAAAAAACATTAACAACCTTGTTGAACATTTTTTTTTACAACCATGTTGCAAAAACGTTAACAACCATGTTGCAAATTTTTTTTAACAACAATATTGCAAAAACGTGAACAAAGATGCTGCAAAAACGTTAACAACCGTGTTGCAAAAATGTTAACAGCCATGTTGCTACAATAATTTAAAAAAAGTTAAAAAGTAACATTATTTTTTCCTTGCTGTCTGCAAACAGCAGACGACAAACCGTCACACGGCGCAGAAGGGAGTGCAGGCAGAGAGGGGAGGGGGCATGTGTGTTTCTAAGTCTAAGTCCACAGCGATTCCCTCCTACTTTCCTGGGTGTTTTTTTTTTTTTTAAACACATACTGACTAACAAAATAGACCAACCTTGTTGAATGGCGAGAAAAGAAACACGAGTAATGGCGATCGAGTAATGGACTGCATGCACACACAGGCATGTTTGGGGCCATCGAAAAAATTTGTAAATCTAAAAGTTCGCAAACAGAGTCTTTCGTAAATCAAGGTTCCACGCTACATTTAATTGACCCCTTTTGAAAGAATCTTCAGATTTATTTTGCCTTTTTGACTTATTCAAACTTTGGTGCAGCAATGGTTCAACAGCTTTTGGTCGGAATATAATCAGTGTTTGTTATTTTTATAGCAACACGTGTAAAAGCATCAATGGAGGACGCGGTGGAAATGTGTAAAGTCACACCTTCAAGTTCACACACACACGCCATCATTACACACACCCCCATTACACACACCCCCGAATGAATTTAAATATGTTGCTGCAAGTAGTGTCACACGTAAGGTGTGATATTTTCGAAAGATGGCAGTAAACCTGTTATGAACATTAATGTTTTGTTTTGTGCAACATAACACAAAGTTAAACCTCTTCGTGGAGCGTTTATTTAAAAAAAGAGCGCCCCCTTTCGGCGGTTCAGCGCAGTCCGAGCCGCGGACGAGTTTACTAGAAAATGAACTAGATCGAAGTGCGGCACTTAGCTTGTTTTTTTAGCATGCTAATACTAAACCGGTGTTTTTCAACCTTTTCTGAGCCAAGGCACATTTTTTTCACTGAAAATATCCCGAGGCACACCGCGAGCAGAAAACATAAAAAAAATGAAACTCAACATGTTCTGTTTGGTTTTTGGACTCCCTTAGTTCTGTTTCAGCACCCCTGTTTGTGTCTCCTTGGTTACCATGAGTGCTGATTGGTTTCAGCTGTCTCTGATTAGTGTCTAGGATACTCACCTGCTGCCAGGCACTAATCAGAGTGCTATTTATTCCCGTTTCTTTCCACACTCAGTATGGATTCCTAATTTGCTACATGCAACAGTTAACGACGGTTTGATTCCTGTTTTTGTATACTAGCTTCCACGTTAGGCTCTTTTGTTTAGGCTAGCTTCCATGCTAAGCTCATTTTGTTTGCTAGCTCCCACGCTAGCCCCCTTAGCTTTTGCCTTCCGTGCTATGAGCACACTTTTGTTTGTTCCCGCCTGATTTATTGCTTAAATAAAAAATTTCCTACCTGCATGCTGTGTCCGAAGTCCGTCTGTATCTTGGGAGAACAACCCCCGCATCACCATGCGCTCAGATCGTTACACAGCAGCCGATATTGACAATAAAACGTCCTTCTCGCAATTGTTGGATATGGATTCAAACCATAACCATCACTATAGCTCTTGTCTCAAAGTAGGTGTACTGTCACGACCTGTCACATCACGCCGTGACTTATTTGGAGATGTTTGGTGTTTTCCTGTGTGTAGTGTTTTAGTTCTTGTCTTGCGCTCCTATTTTGGTGTTGATTGTCATGTACGGAAGTACTTTGTGGACGTCATCTGCTCCACACGCTGTAAGTCTTTGCTGTCCAGCATTCTGTCTTTCTTTACTTTGCAGCCAGTTCAGTTTTAGTTTCGTTCTGCATACCCTTCCCTAAGCTTCAGTGCCTTTTCTTAGCGGCACTCGCCTTTTGTTTATTTTTGGTTCAAGCATTAGATACATTTTTACCTGCACCCTGCCTCCCGCATATTGCGATCACGACAAACCATGTTCACGACATCTGCACAGCAATTAGCTACCTGCTGATATGCCGAGCTCTGGACAGCACAGACACTCAATAACGGCACATTATTTGCGGATTATAATTACAGGTTTACATAAAATATTTTTAACCCAATTAGGTGAAATTACATAATGTCCCACGGCACACCAGACTGTATCTCACCGTACACTAGTGTGCCGCAGCACAGTGGTTGAAAAACACTGTACTAAACTATCTGAACAAAATATCCAGTTATTGCTAACAAAGCAAATTAGTACAACATGTAATCTAACTGCAAAGGCCTTACTGTAATTGCTGGTTTGTTATTATCCTTCCACACTATGCTAGTTTGAAAAGCTACCCTGTGCCTGGGTGGTCCTGCGGCGGCCGGTTTGGGTGGGGTGGCCGGGGGCTGGCCTCGCCGCGCTCTCCGGGGGTGGGGGGTGGGCTCGTGGGGGCCCGGTTGCCGGTGGGGCGGGGGCGGTCTTCCCGTCCGGTTGCGGGGAGTCTCTGGGTCCCTCGGGCGGGGCGTCTCGCCTTTCTGCCCGTGTGGGGTGTGGTCTCTCGCTGGCTTGGGGTCTGGCTGTCCCCTGCTTTTCTCGTGCCCTGTCCTCCGCCGGGTGCGTCTGTCTGCGGCCTGCTGCTGGCCCTTGTGGGCGGTACGGTGGGTCGGGCTCTGGGGTTCCTGTCGCTGGCCGGCTTGGCTGCGTGGGGGCGGTGGTCCCTGGTTCCCTGGGCACCACGCCTCCTGTTTGTGGGTTGGGCTCTCGGGGGTGATGGGGCCGTGCTCTGGCTCCCACGCACTCTGGGAGTCGAATGTATTGTACATGCAAATTCACATATGCTCACATACGTACATAGGTACCTACGCTCCCACATACATACACAAATACAGTACATATTTACCTACCTAATGTTCGTACATCCACACGCACATTCAATATACAAACATACACATACACATACACATACTGTACATATACATTCACTGTACAAACACATATACACATTCTGTACATATACATTCATTGTACAAACACATATACACATTCTGTACATATACAAGTACATATGCATACTTACACTCATGCACATAATCACGTTTCATCAAACATATATTAACGTTGTTGCCCTAGGGTAAACTGGGTGTAACACATGGCACACTGACAAAGCTTAACCTATTGTGACTATAACAATCTACAAGGTTAATGTAGGTTGCTTCTCTTTCTCCCCCTCCATTTTTCTGCATTCTTTCGTATCTCAAGTTATCATTACGTATATGTATTGTTGCATTTAAACAACTGTATTGTTGATAATAAAGGTAAATTATTGGTATTGTTCATTATCAATAGCGCTATTTCTATTGGTATTTGTATTGATCCATTTGTAGTGTAATAATGCTCATTGTCATTTCTGTATTATTTTTTATTTTTCGCTAACTGCTTATTTGCTATTACTTTTACCATCATATTTGTACATGTCATATTTGCTGATGTTGCTCTATTGTTGTTGTTGTTGTTGTTTGCTGTTGTTGTTTTTGTCTCTCTGTGTAATCCCCCTCTTGTCCCCACAATTTCCCCCTCTGTCTTCTTTTTTTTTCTCTTTCTATCCCCTCCTGCTCCGGCCCGGCTGCACTAAATGATAATATAAATACATTTAATAAAGTCAAATACAAATAAGGCAACAAGAGAAGTATCCTACACTTCTCTTTTGTAAAGTAAATCTGAACAACCGACATGGGCATCTACATCAACTATATGATTTGCCTGAGAAGCTGGACAGGACATATAAAAAAAAAAAAAAAAAAAAAAAAAAAGAAAAGCTACCCATAAGTACTGTATACCTACTCAGTGGCCTAGTAGTTAGAGTGTCCGCCCTGAGATCGGTAGGTCGTGAGTTCAAACCCCGGCCGAGTCATACCAAAGACTATAAAAATGAGACCCATTACCTCCCTGCTTGGCACTCAGTATCAAGGGTTGGAATTGGGGGTTAAATCACCAAAAAGGATTCCCGGACGCAGCCACCGCTGCTACCCACTGCTCCCCTCACCTCCCAGGGGGTGATCAAGGGTGATGGGTCAAATGCAGAGAATCATTTTGCCACACCTAGTGTGTGTGTGACAATCATTGGTACTTTAACTTTATAAGTAACCATATCAGCCTACCATTGTCAGTTACGGTTTACTTAAAGGCCTACGGAAATGCGATTTTCTTATTTAAATGGTGATAGCAGGTCCATTCTATGTGTCATACTTGATCATTTCGCGATATTGCCATATTTTTGCTGAAAGGATTTAGTAGAGAATATTGACGATAAAGTTCGCAACTTTTGGTCGCTGATAAAAAAGCCTTGCCTGTACCGGAAGTAGCAGACGATATGCGCGTGACGTCACAGGTTGTGGAGCTCCTCACATCTGCACATTGTTTACAATCATGGCCACCAGCAGCGAAAGCGATTCGGACCGAGAAAGCGACGATTTCCCCATTGATTTGAGCGAGGATGAAAGATTCGTGGATGAGGAAAGTGAGAGTGAAGGACTAGAGGGCAGTGGGAGCGATTCAGATAGGGAAGATGCTGTGAGAGGCGGGTGGGACCTGATATTCAGCTGGGAATGACTAAAACAGTAAATAAACACAAGACATATATATACTCTATTAGCCACAACACAACCAGGCTTATATTTAATATGCCACAAATTAATCCCGCATAACAAACACCTCCCCCCTCCCGTCCGTATAACCCGCCAATACAACTCAAACACCTGCACAACACACTCAATCCCACAGCCCAAAGTACCGTTCACCTCCCCAAAGTTCATACAGCACATATATTTCCCTAAAGTCCCCAAACATACGTACGTGACATGCACATAGCGACACGCATGTACGGGCAAGCGATCAAATGTTTGGAAGCCGCAGCTGAATGCGTACTCACGGTACCGCGTCTGCGTATCCAACTCAAAGTCCTCCTGGTAAGAGTCTCTGTTGTCCCAGTTCTCCACAGGCCAATGGTAAAGCTTGACTGTCATCTTCCAGGAATGTAAACAATGAAACACCGGCTGTGTTATCCGGCACAACAGTCAGGGGGTGCATTCTACGGCGGGGGTGCGTTATCCGGCACAACACCTGCCGCAATACACCGCTTCCCACCTACAGCTTTCTTCTTTGCTGTCTCCATTGTTCATTGAACAAATTGCAAAAGATTCACCAACACAGATGTCCAGAATACTGTGGAATTTTGCGATGAAAACAGACGACTTCATAGCTGGCCACCATGCTGTCCCAAAATGTCCTCTACAATCCGTGACGTCACGCGCAGGTGTCATCATACCGAGACGTTTTCAGCAGGATATTTTGCGCGAAATTTAAAATTGCACTTTAGTAAGCTAACCCGGCCGTATTGGCATGTGTTGCAATGTTAAGATTTCATCATTGATATATAAACTATCAGACTGCGTGGTCGGTAGTAGTGGCTTTCAGTAGGCCTTTAAGGCATCTTTGTATTCCCACTGCTATCTGAGTATTTAAACGGTACCATGAGTTAAAGTTACCTTGTATATACTGTCGCTCTAAGAAGCCTAAGATCATTCTTCACACAATACCTCAATGCTTAGGGGAAATTACACTTCCACGACCGTTGTTGACTTTGACATTAGGATTGATTGTGTGCATCAAATAAGTTGTTTTTCTCACTACCGTAGAGGGAAACCACCCTTGCCCAGGCACACCTTCCTGCTTTTGGAGTATAAATATTTTGGGTTTTGGCACCAGCCGCTAGACTAAATCTGACCATGACCATCAACTAATGAAGCCTACTGAGGTATTGGCACCAGCCGCTAGACTAGATCTGTTTTAGCTATACTAGATCTGTTTTAGCTATACTACTTTAGCTATAATACTACTGATTATACTATATATAATAAACATGCACGGCACTGCCAAATATATAAATGTCAAATATAATTTAGTACTTTATTTCAGTGCTTCTCAAACTTTTTTTCATGTAATTGAGCCACTGGAATGTCAAGGTGTATGTGGCTCGCATCGCTATTCAGCCTACCATTCTCAGTTATGGTTTAGTTAAGGCATCTCTGTATTCACACTGCTAACTGGGTATTTAAACGCTACCAAGTTTAATATAATTTATTACTTTATTTCAATGTTTCACAAACTTTTTTTGTGTAATTGAGTCAGAGTCAGTTTTAGTTACGGCATTTTTGTATTCCCACTGCTGTCCGGGTGTTTCAACGGTACCATGAGTCAAAGTAACCTTTTATATAGCTTTAAAAAGCCTAAGATTATGCAATTTTAGTTTTAACACCGGGTGAACTTGTTACGTCTAAAAGTGTAACAGACAATACGTTAGTATAGGATTCGTGAGGAGCGATGTACTCTTCAACTTTTTATTCTAAATTTGGTCTTGTTTATGTTGATAAACTGTTACACAAAGTTTATACATCTTACCAACAGTGAAAAATAATATATTAGGCAACACTAGTTTTAACAATACTACATATAAAACTATATATAACAACCATGCACTGCCAAATATAGAAACGTTTAATATAATTTATTACTTTATTTCAATGTTTCACAAACTTTTTTCGTGTAATTGAGTCAGTTAGAGTCAGTTTTAGTTTCCTGCATTTTTGTATTCCTACTGCTATCGGGGTATTTCAACGGTACCATGAGTCAAAGTAACCTTTTATATAGCTTTAAAAAAGCCTAAGATCATGCAACTTCAGTTTTAACACTGGGTGAGCTTGTTACGTCTAAAAGTGTAATTAGATCATACCGTATTTTCCGCACTATAAGGCGCACCTTCAATGAATGGCCTATTTTAAAACTTTGTTCATATATAAGGCGCACCGCATTATAAGGAGCCCTGCATTATAAGGCACATAGAATAGACGCTACAGTAGAAGCTGGGGTTACTTTATGCATCCCGTAGTTGCGAGACCTGTTGTGGCTCAATATTGGTCCATATATAAGGTGCACCGGATTATAAGGCGCACTGTCAGCTTTTGAGAAAATTGGAGGTTTTTAGGTGTGCCTTATAGTGCGGAAAATACGGTACTTGGTATAAGATTAGTAAGGAACGATGTACTCTTCAACTTTTTATTCTAAATCTGGTCTTGTTTTAGTTGATAAACTGTTACACAAAGTTTATACATTTTACCAACAGTGAAATATAATATATTAGGCAACACTAGTTTAAACAATATTACATATAAAACTGTATTATACTATACTATATATAACTGTACTAAAAAATGTATTACTTTATTTCAATGTTTCACAAACTTTTTTCGTGTAATTGAGTCAGTTTTAGTTATGGCATCTTTGTATTCCCACTGCTATCTGGGTAATTAAACGGTACCATGAGTCAAAGTAACTTTGTATATAGCTTTAAAAAGCCTACGATCATGCAACTTTATTCTTAATGTGTTTGACAAATATGCAACTCTATCGTTTGCTGCCTCTTGGCCAGGGCTCCCTTAGAATATATATATATATATATATATATATATATATATATATATATTAGAGATGCGCGGATAGGCAATTATTTCATCCGCAACCGCATCAGAAAGTCGTCAACCATCCGCCATCCACCCGATGTAACATTTGATCAGAACCGCACCCGCCCGTTGTTATATATCTAATATAGACGATGCAAGGCATTAGTGAGGTTATAAAGCTTTTGCCTGTTAAAGAAAGGAGACTGAGATCCAATGCAGCACAGACATTCGCGTGCCACGCTGTCACGACCCAGACGCACACCAGTGCGCAATCATATGGGAGCCGCGCTGAGCGCACCTCCAAGCGCGTCTCGCTGCCGGCGACGGCCGGGTATGGGCCCAACGCTCCAGCGCCATCCATTTTCAGGGCTAGTTGATTCGGCAGGTGGGTTGTTACACACTCCTTAGCGTTTTCCGACTTCCATGGCCACCGTCCTGCTGTCTATATCAACCAGGGTGAGCCCCACCCCTTTCGTGAGCGCACTGCGCGCGGAGTGACCCCTGTTACGCGCCCCCGGCAACAGGGGTGGCGGGCAGGTAAGCTGCGCGGGCGGAGCGCGCGGAGTGACCCCTGTTACGAGCCCCCGGCCACGGGGGTGGCGGGCAGGTAAGCTGCTTACCTGCTGCGCGTGACGCCGGCCGCGGCGAAGGCGGACGTGGCGGGGTGTTGGTGCGGTGGGCGCGGTGGTGACCCTGGACGTGCGTCGGGCCCTTCTCGCGGATCGCCTCAGCTACGGCTCCCGGTGGGGCCCTCTCGGGGGAAGGGGCCTCGGTCCCGGACCCCGGCGAGGCGTCCCTTCTCCGCTCCGTAAAAGTGTCCATCTCTTTTTTTTTTTTTCTTCTGTTGTGGCATATGCAGCAGGTGCCTGCTCGTTTTTCGTATGTGGGTAACAACATTTAACTATGTATATATATTTCCGAATTGGTTTGACTGCCACCCGCCTGAATCTATTTAAAATCTATTTTTTTTTTATTTCAACCGCCCGACCCGACCCGACCCGCGGATAAAATCTAATTTTTTTTAATTTCATCCGCCCGATCCGCGGATAATCCGCGGACTCCGCGGTTGTGCCCGCAAACCGCGCATCTCTAATATATATATATATATATATATATATATATATATATATATATATATATATATATATATATATATATATATATATTTAATCTCAATGTGATTTTCCTGGTTCGTTTAAAAAAAACAAAAAAAACTGTCACATCTAAATTCACTTTAAAGTGTAGTAGATAATATAAGTTATGTTAGGAACAAGCTACTCTTCAACTTTTTATTCTAATAAGTGGTCTTGTTTATGTTTATAAATGTTACACAAAGTTTATACATTTTACCAACAGTGAAATATAATATATTAAGCAACACTAGTTTGAACAATAACTACATATAATACTATATATAACAGGCATGTACAGCACTGCCAAATATAGAAATGTCTAAATAGTATGAATTATGGTTGTACGGTATACTGGTATTATTATAGTACCGCGATACTAATGAATCATATTCGGTACTATACCGCCTCTAAAAATTCCCGGTCCCCCACCCCGCCGCCCCCTCGTCGTTGTCACATCGTGACATTGCTGGTTTACGAGCAGACGAGCATGTTCGGCAGCGCACAATCACGGAGTACTTACAAGCAGACACAGCGTGTAGACAGAAAAGGGAGAAGGGACGCATTTTGGCTAAAAAAACTAACGATAAAGGTGAAATTATAACACTGAAACGCCCTCAGGAAGAGGTTCTTTAAGACATGGCTAGCTAGCTAGCGGCTAAAGTCCAGCCACTGTCGGCAGTCTTTTAGCTACTTCTAAATCACTAATCCTGGTCTCCATGGCGACAAATAAAGTACGTTTCTTGCAAGTATCATCCCTGCAGGACGAGGAATAGCTAAACATGCTTCACTACACGCCGTAGCTCACCGGCGTCACAATGTAAACAAACACCATGGGTGGATCTACACCTAACATCCACTCTAATGATACCAAGTACAAGAGCGTATCTGGTCGATACTACTATGATTACAAATTATATTATGTTTATAAACTCAGGAAATATGTCCCTGGACACATGAGGTCTTTGAATATGACCAATGTATGATCCTGTAACTAATATGACCAATGTATGATCCTGTAACTACTTGGTATCGGATCTGTCATGTTTGTGGTCATGTTTTGTTTAAGTTATGTCCTGTTCGGTTTTTGGACTCTTTTTGGTTCCTGTTTTCACTCCATTGTTTTGTCACCATAGCAACCATTAGTTTCACCTGGTTCACATTTTCACTCACGCACCTGTTGTCAATCATGTCTTTGTTATTTAAGCCGATAGTTGCCAGGACGTCAGCCTGGCGACATTAACTCTGTTTTGATTGATTGATTGAGACTTTTATTAGTAGGTTGCACAGTGAAGTACATATTCCGTACAATTGACCACTAAATGGTAACACCCGAATAAGTTTTTCAACTTGTTTAAGTCGGGGTCCACTTAAATTGATTCATGATACAGATATATACTATCAGACATATACTATCATCATAATACAGTCATCACACAAGATAATCACATTGAATTATTTACATTATTTACAATCCGGGGTGTGGAGGGGGGGGTTAGGTTTGGTTGTTATCATCAGTCATCAACAACTGAGAACAGAGAAATGGATATTGGAACAGTGTAGGTCTGACTTGGTAGGATATGGACAGCAAGTAGTGGGCAGAGAGAGAGAGAGAGAGAGAGAGAGAGAGAGATCAGAAGGCATAAGAAAAAGTATCTGCATTTGATTGTTTACATTTGATTATTAACAATCCGGGGAGGGTGTTAGTTTAGGGTTGTAGCTGCCTGGAGGTGAACTTTTATTGCGGTTTTGAAGGAGGATAGAGATGCAATTTCTTTTATACCTGTTGGGAGCGCATTCCACATTGATGTGGCATAGAAAGAGAATGAGTTAAGACCTTTGTTAGTTCGGAATCTGGGTTTAACGTGGTTAGTTACCGCTGTTACCCTTGACATCCATGATATCTGCTATTACCATAGCTCATGCTTCATGCCACGCCACAGTAAATCTTTTTGTTTCATGTCCATAGCTTTTGCCCAAGTGCTAGTTTTTGCTTTCGTTAGCCAAGTTTGTACTTCCGCCTTGTGCGCGCTTTTTGTTCACTCTTTTTGTTAGAATTAAATCATGTCCTTACCTTCACGCCATGTTCGCTCCAGTTTGTCTTGCATCTCGGGAAAACAAACCCCAAACAGTCCACGTCGTGACAGGATCGATACCTACATTTGTGGTATCATCCAAAACTAATGTAAAGTATCAAACAACAGAAAAAACAAGTGATTATTACATTTTAACAGAAGTGTAGATAGAACATGTTAAAAGAGAAAGTAAGCAGATATTAACAGTAAATGAACAAGTAGATTAATACTTCATTTTTACAGCTTGTCCTTTATAATTTTGACAAAATAATAGAATGGAAAATGACACAATATGTTACTGCATATGTCAGCAGACTAAATTAGGAGCCTTTGTTTGTTTACTTACTACGAAAAAGACATGTTGTCTTGTATGTTCACTATTTTATTTAAGGACTTAACTGCAATAAGAAACATATGTTTAATGTACCCTAAGAGTTTTTGTTAAAATAAAGCCAATAATGCAATTTTTTTGTGGTCCCCTTTATTTAGAAAAGTACCGAACATTTTTTAGTACCGGTACCAAAATATTGGTATCGTTACAACACTAATATAAATATACGCGCGCACACACACACACACACACACACACACACACACACACACACACGCGCACACACACACACACACACACGCTGTACAACAGTGTTTTTCAACTAGTGTTCCGTGAGATATTGTCTGGTGTGCCGTGGGAAATTACGCAACTTCACCTAATTGGTCCAAAAAATATTTTTTGCAAATCAATAATTATAATAATGTGCCGTTGTCTAGTGTCTGTGCTGTGTACAGCTTGGCAGGGTAACCATCTAATACTCCATATCAGTAGGTGGCAGCAGGTAGTTCATTGCTTTGTAGAAGTCGGAACGCGTCGAGGATGGTTTGTCGTGATCCCAATATGCAGAGCACAGCGGGAGACAGTGTGCAGGTAAAAAGGTATGTAACGCTTAAACCAAAAATGAACAAAAGGCAAGTCCCGCTAGGCAAAGGCACTGAAGCATAGGAATGGCTATGTAAAACAAAAGTAAAACTGAACTGGCTACAAAGTAAACAAAAACAGAATGCTGGACGACAGCAAAAACTTACAGCGTGTGGAGCAGAGACGGCGTCCACAAAGTACATCCGTACATGACATGACAATCAACAATGTCTCCACAAAGAAGGATAGTATACGCACAACTTAAATAGTCTTGATTGCGAAAACAAAGCTGGTGCGGGCAAAAGCACTCAAAGGAAGGCGTGAAGCCGCTACAGGAGAACACCAACAAAACAGGAAGGGTCACCAAAATGACAGCGCAAGACAGAAACTAAAGCACTACACACAGGAAACAACAACAAACTCAAAATAAGGCACGACAACCTGGTAGAGTTTCTCATTTTTTTACCTTTTCTGCTGGTGGTGTGCCTCTGTATTTTTTTTTTTATGAAAAAAATGTGCCTTGGCTCAAAAAAGGTTGAAAAACACTGCTGTACAATATGTGTGTGTTTGGGTCCTAATTTTTAGGAACACTAATACAAACACTCACTTGAGTGCTAAAAACGTTATGACAGACCACCTTAAAAAACAGAATGGAATTTTACATTTTCTACCGAACGAGACACCCAGAAAGTACATGACAATAATGTGGGATTTACAATATTAACTATGAACGATAAAACACTGAATATTGACAACATATGAACGTTGCTCGTCTTTTACTTCTCACACCCCTTATTGATCGACATTTACAATAAAAAGCGAAACACAACAAAACATTTATATGTGGTTTTCCTTTACAAAACAAATACAAACAATCATTATAAATCAACTAAAATGACCACAGTGCAATAAAATATCGGCACAAGCCTGCGACGAGGCCGTTTTTTGCTGCGTATACCATACTTGCCAACCTTGAGACCTCCGATTTCGGGGGGGGGGGGGGGGGGGGCGTGGTCAGGGGGGGGACTTGGGCGTGGTTGTGGGCGGGGGCGTGGTTAAGAGGGGATGTGTATATTGACAGCTAGAATTCACCAAGTCAAGTATTTCATATATATATATATATATATATATATATATATATATATATATATATGTATGTATGGGAAAAAAAATCACAAGACTATTTCATCTCTACAGGCCTGTTTCATGAGGGGGGGTACCCTCAATCGTCAGGAGATTTTAATGGGAGCATTCGCATACCATGGTTTATATAGGGCACAGAGTGGGTGGGTACAGGCTGGCCTAGGGGCGTGGTGATTGGCTCATGTGTTACCTAGGAGGCGTTTCCGTCTATGGCGGCATGCTGTGACAATTTCGCTACGCTTGTTGAGGGATGACAGGTCTGGACGGTAAATAATAAACAGTTTCTCTTTCAAGCATAGGTTGCATCTTTTATTACCACTATTGTAAGGTGTGCTGGATGCAAGAATTTGCCATGTTATTGAATATTCAACATTATTGTCTTTGAGGTCCCAAATGTGTTTGCTGAGTTCTGTGGTATTTCGCAGGTTTTTGTTCCTGAAAGAAGCCTTGTGATTGTTCCATCTGGTTTTGAATTCTCCCTCGGTTAATCCTACATATGTGTCGGATGTGTTAATGTCCTTGCGTATTACCTTAGATTGATAGACAACTGATGTTTGTAAGCACCCCCCGTTGAGAGGGCAATCAGGTTTCTTTCGACAGTTACAGCCTTTGGAGTCGCTCTGTCTGGGGGCTGACGGCTCATTTGCAATTGTTTTGTTGTGGTTTGAGATGATTTGTCGTATATTGTTCATGCAGCTATAGCTCAATTTAATGTTGTTCTTGTTGAATACTTTTCTTAGGGTGTTGTCTTTGGGAAAGTGTTTGTCAATCAGATTGAGGAATTTGTGTCCAATGTTAGTTGAGACGTTTTTGCTGTATGGGGGGTTGTACCAGATGATGTCGTTTCGTTTTCTGTTCTTTTTTGGCTGGTATATATAAATATATATATATATATATATATATGGGGGTGGGGGGCGTGGTCGGGGGTGGGACCGGGGCGTGGTTGTGGGCGGGGGCGTGGTTAAGAGGGGAGGTGTATATTGACATACATACATACATATACATATATATATATATATATATATATATATATACGGCGTGGCGCAGTGGTAGAGTGGCCGTGCGCAACCCGAGGGTCCCTGGTTCAATCCCCACCTAGTACCAACCTCGTCATGTCCGTTGTGTCCTGAGCAAGACACTTCACCCTTGCTCCTGATGGGTGCTGGTTAGCGCCTTGCATGGCAGCTCCCTCCATCAGTGTGTGAATGTGTGTGTGAATGGGTAAATGTGGAAGTAGTGTCAAAGCGCTTTGAGTACCTTGAAGGTAGAAAAGCGCTATACAAGTACAACCCATTTATCATTTATTTATATATATATATATATATATATATATATATATATATATACATCCTGAAAATATGCAAACAAAACTGTGTTTAGATAATTGATACTTCAAACTTGCATAAATAAATCTTAAGTATATAATATAACTTGGCTTCTGAGAGCATCAAAATGTAATGAATAAAATGCTAAAGTTGTTGATAAACAACTAATTATTTTAATAATTAAATATGGTCATTTTAAATGAATTATTATGATCATTTAAAATTAATTATTTCATATATGTTTATTTTAATGTATAATTCTATGGCTGGATGTAATAAGGAGTCAGAAAAAATACAAATAAAAACACAATTAATTTTGATGTTTTTAGCAAAATATAGTAAAAATGTATTTAGTTTTTTTTTGTAATTAATAAATATATTTATTTTTGGGTAAGGTAAACATAATAATACAATGTGTCTCTAGTCTGAATGATTTAGTTCTTGTCACCCTGTTGTCCTCCTGTCATAAAAAAAAAGGCTGTCCCCACTCAGGTCCGCATGGAGCTGGAGGGGGCGTGGCCTCCAGCTCCGGCTGAAAATCGGGAGATTCTCGGGAGAATATTTGTCCCGGGAGGTTTTCGGGAGAGGCGCTGAATTTCGGGAGTCTCCCGGAAACTTCGGGAGGGTTGGCAAGTATGGCGTATACCAGAGGTGTGGACTCGAGTCACATGACTTGGACTCGAGTCAGACTCGAGTCATGAATTTGATGACTTTAGACTCGACTTGACAAAATGTAAAAAGACTTGCAACTCGACTTAGACTTTAACATCAATGACTTGTGACTTCACTTGGACTTGAGCCTTTTGAATTGACATAACTTGACATGACTTGCTACTTTCCCCCAAACCCAAAGATGAAAAAGTTATTCGGGAGCGCTCCGTATTTTTCATTGTGTACTTGTCTATCAGCGTTGCGTGTGTCAGCTGGTGTGCTCTCAGTACAACAGCCAATCAAATTAGATCTACTTTGTTTTCATCACACAGCATTCATCCAATCAAATTGCAGGACAACCAACGAAGAAGACATGTCCAAACCACACGCCAGTGAACAAAAAATGATACCTAAAATAATTTTGTTTGGGTATAAAAATTACGAGGTGGTCAACACAAAACGGTTTGCAGTATGCAACACATGCGGTTCGAAAATTACTGATGGAGAGGCAACAACTTCCAACTTCGTCCGGCATTTGAAGTTGCACAAAGAAGGGTAAGTTTTGAATGTAAGATAACGTTTATTGGCTAAGTAACGTGACTTTTATTTGCTGTGTAGTTAAATCAGTGAGGCTGTAAACTCACTGCTAACGTTATAACGTTATTGCAAACACGGGAATCTGTTGCCGTTCACTACCTTATTCATACTTTTTGTTCAGTGATTTTTTTCAAGCAGGGTTACGTTAGTCAATATATCACACGTAACGTTAGACGGCGGTCAGCAGCACCGCGTATTTTAGCCACCTAAAAAAAGACAAAAATAGTAAAATAAAGGTCAGTTAAAATGTATACTATATTATGAATATGTGTACCGTTTTAGCTAGCTTTCTGACATACTGTTGGTTGTTTACCTCAGTAATCCCCAACCACCGGGCCACGGCCCGGTACTGGTCCGTGGATCGATTGGTATCAGGCCGCACAAGAAATAATTTTTTTTTCTTTTCTTTTTTTAATTAAATCAACATAAAAAACACAAGATACACTTACAAGTAGTGCACCAACCCAAAACAACTCTCTCCCCCCTTTTGTTCTGGGCATTGAACATGAAGACTCTTCCTTCACTGTTCCGAGTGGCCATGAGAGTCTTGGCAGTGCCTGCCTCCAGTGCTCCAGTGGAGCGAGTTTTCAGCCATGGTGGCATCATACTACGCCCCCATCGTGCACAAATGACTGACAGACTCTTGGCTAATTTGGTCTTTTGCAAATGCAATGCAGCATAGGGCCCTGACATATAAAAAGTACAACTTTTTTGTTATGTTCACGTATATGTCATGTTTTTTCAATGTTAACACGTTTGTACAAATAAGTACATTTGCACTTTATTTTTCAATGTGTTTGTTCTGTAAAGGAATGAGTTAATGTTTAAAATGACTGGTTAATAGTGCTATTATAAAGTGCAATGTCAGCACAATTTTCTTTCCTGCACTTGTTTTAATAAATAAATACAGCGTTTGAAAAGCATACACAATCTGTGTTAATATATTAGTCTGTGGTTAAAAGGACATGAAAGGACTCGAAACTCAAAATGCAGGACTTAGGACTTGACTTGAGACTTTCCAGTCTTGACTTTGGACTTGACTCGGGGCTTGCCTGTCTTGACTCGGGACTTGACTCGGACTTGAGGGCAAAGACTTGAGACTTACTTGTGACTTGCAAAACTTGGTCCCACCTCTGGTAAATAGCACCACAACAATAATTCTAAATTGGAAATTGGGTCTAGCAGGCATGTTGTGACTCCAATGCCACAAACAAGGGCATGATATTGAGCTAGCAGGTAGCTTGTGAACTTGATGCCAAACAGCCAATTAAACGCCAATAAAACAGACAGAACGAGTTGCAATACAGTCTTAAGCACATAGCAAGTGATATTAAAGTGTATATAAAGTAACTCACTCTGTATTGACGCTCACTGCCAATTAAACAAGTCATGGATGTTGACAGCAACTATCAGAGCTTGTTGATGCAATGTTGCGTTCACTGCCCCCTCCAGTGTCGTAAAAATGAACTACATACAAACAAGCACCCCAATGACACGAAAAGAAAACAAGCGTGACAGAGACTTTTGTACAATTTTAGTTCAGTGTTATTTTCACCAAGTACCACCTCATAAAATCGCTGTTTTATTTGATGTTTTTAGCTACATTGCATTGGTAACGTTTACTTACAGTATGTAGCTTTGAACAATTAGACAGAGGTGGGACCAAGTCATTGTTTTGCAAGTCACAAGTAAGTCTCAAGTCTTTGCCCTCAAGTCCGAGTCAAGTCCCGAGTCAAGACAGGCAAGCCCCGAGTCAAGTCCAAAGTCAACACTGGAAAGTCTCAAGTCAAGTCCTAAGTCCTGCATTTTGAGTTTCGAGTCCTTTCAAGTCCTTTTAACCACAGACTAATATATTAACACAGATTGTGTATGCTTTTCAAACGCTGTATTTATTTATTAAAACAAGTGCATTTTAAATTGCAGGAAAGAAAATTGTGCTGACATTGCACTTTATAATAGCACTATTAACCAGTCATTTTAAACATTAACTCATTCCTTTACAGAACAAACACATTGAAAAATAAAGTGCAAATGTACTTATTTGTACAAAAGTGTTAACATTGAAAAAACATGACATATACGTGAACATAACAAAAAAGTTGTACTTTTTATATGTCAGGGCCCTATGCTGCATTGCATTTGCAAAAGACCAAAGTAGCCAAGAGTCTGTCAGTCATTTGTGCACGATGGGGGCGTAGTATGATGCCACCATGGCTGAAAACTCGCTCCACTGGAGCACTGGAGGCAGGCACTGCCAAGACTCTCATGGCCACTCGGAACAGTGAAGGAAGAGTCTTCATGTTCAATGCCCAGAACAAAAGGGGGAGAGAGTTGTTTTGGGTTGGTGCACTACTTGTAAGTGTATCTTGTGTTTTTTATGTTGATTTAATTAAAAAAAGAAAAGAAAAAAAAAATATTTCTTGTGCGGCCCGATACCAATCGATCCACGGACCAGTACCGGGCCGCGGCCCGGTGGTTGGGGATTACTGAGGTAAACAACCAACAGTATGTCAGAAAGCTAGCTAAAACGGTACACATATTCATAATATAGTATACATTTTAACTGACCTTTATTTTACTATTTTTGTCTTTTTTTAGGTGGCTAAAATACGCGGTGCTGCTGACCGCCGTCTAACGTTACGTGTGATATATTGACTAACGTAACCCTGCTTGAATAAAATCACTGAACAAAAAGTATGAATAAGGTAGTGAACTGCAACAGATTCCCGTGTTTGCAATAACGTTATAACGTTAGCAGTGAGTTTACAGCCTCACTGATTTAACTACACAGCAAATAAAAGTCACGTTACTTAGCCAATAAACGTTATCTTACATTCAAAACTTACCGTTCTTTGTGCAACTTCAAATGCCGGACGAAGTTGGAAGTTGTTGCCTCTCCATCAGTAATTTTCGAACCGCATGTGTTGCATACTGCAAACCGTTTTGTGTTGACCACCTCGTAATGTTTATACCCAAACAAAATTATTTTAGGTATCATTTTTTGTTCACTGGCGTGTGGTTTGGACATGTCTTCTTCGTTGGTTGTCCTGCAATTTGATTGGATGAATGCTGTGTGATGAAAACAAAGTAGATCTAATTTGATTGGCTGTTGTACTGAGAGCACACCAGCTGACACACGCAACGCTGATAGACAAGTACACAATGAAAAATACGGAGCGCTCCCGAATAACTTTTTCATCTTTGGGTTTTGGGGAAAGTAGCAAGTCATGTCAAGTCATGTCAATTCAAAAGGCTCAAGTCCAAGTGAAGTCACAAGTCATTGATGTTAAAGTCTAAGTCGAGTTGCAAGTCTTTTTACATTTTGTCAAGTCGAGTCTAAAGTCATCAAATTCATGACTCGAGTCTGACTCGAGTCCAAGTCATGTGACTCGAGTCCACACCTCTGCAATTAGAAGTTTGGATGTTCTTTTACTCACAATAGTGGTTGTATTAAATGTTCTCTGTTGTTTAAGAACAGTCAGGGCAAAGTCATTCACTAGTTTCCTAAAACTAACATTGTTTGCCAGTAGATGTTGCCAACAACCAGGTACTGTATTTTTATAAGGAGAAAAACAAACACTGAATTGACAATTGGCCAAAAACAAACAGAGCAATGCATTGTGGGTACAAGGTGACAGCCATTTTGCATTCTGGGGGAAAAACATCTCTTAAAAATGGCAATGTATTCACGTTTAAAAACGTTGTACTCTCCACAACTACGAGAAGTTGTAGTACTTTTACCCGAGTGAAGCAGGGAACTTGTTACTGGCGGCCCGGCTCAGCGTGTAGAGTGGTCATCTTGAAATGTGTCCCTTGTTGCTAATTAGGTAGCGACTTAAGCCAGCATTGTTTGGTAAGACGCCGCCGGTTCATTGTTTTCTGTACTCTGTCTCCCTTATTCCTCCATACTTTTACGGGTTAGGTTAAATAGTTATAGCTACAATTACCAAGACAGAAGCGTATTATAAAGTATCAAGTAACAAAAGGGTCCGCATCATGATCTTAAGTTGAAGAAGCTTCACCAAAAAAACAAATACCACTCCGTTTAAACTCAAAGACAGCATAGGTCCATTCTAGATGGGTAATAATAAACAGGTTAAACCATTGTTCTCTTTTTGACTCGTTTCACATGATCAAACCTTTTCTAACATGACACACTACTAAATAATAAAAGTATGTTTGTTTACTGCTGATATTGTATCGCAGGGGTGCAAGGGACTGGCAAATCAAAGGATGTGTGGGACATTTTTGGACATTTTTTACCGTCAAAACCAGTGCAATATATAGATTTTTATTTTTAAAAAACACACTAGAAAATGCAATTTCGGTAAACATTTTGCGTGAATGCTGAAGAGCCAAAACTGAACTGAAATGCTAACAGTTAGCACACTGGCCAGATAGCGTCAAGTATCAAAAAATATAAGCAAAATGAGCTAAGAAAGCTAGCATGCTAACAGTAAAATGCTACAAAAAAGAAGCATGTTATAGTTAGCATTCATGAAACACTGAAATATATGACATTGAGCTTTATACCTGTTAAATTAGCTTTAAAACGTCAGCATGCTAATGTTAGCCTGCTAAAATGCTAACCGTGAAACGTGTCAAGTACCAAAATATATTACTCTGTGGTTTGTACCTGAAAAATGTGTTTAAAATGCTCGCATGCTAACTTTACTATGCGTCAAGTACCAAATGATGACTGAGGCGTATACCTACAGAATGAGCTAACATTAGCATGCTAACAGGTATCATTCGTTAAGTAAGAAAATATTTGACGCTGAGGTTTATACCTGCAAAATGAGCTAAAAAAAAAAAAAAAAAGGCTAGCACACGATTTTGCTGAGAGCCGTTAATGAACCCCGGGCCAAACTTTGGACACCCCTCCAATGTCCTCCAATGCTACAGTAACTCGTACACTCCTACAGTACCTAGTACCCTTCTACAGTAACTACTACACTGCTACAGTAACTCGTGTGGAATCAGAAATTAACAAGTTGTATGGGGACACTTCTACAGTAACTCATACACTGCTACATTAACTAGTACACTGCTACAGTAACTACTACACTGCTACAGTAACTACTACATTGTTACAGTAACTCATACACTGCTACACTAACTACTACATTGTTACAGTAACTCATACACTGCTACACTAACTACTACATTGTTGCAGTAACTCATACACTGCTACAGTAACTAGTACACTGTTACAGTAACTTCTACTACACTGCTACAGTAACTACTACACTGCTACAGTAACTAGTACATTGCTACAGTGGCTAGTACACTGCTACAGTAACTACTACAGTGCTACAGTAACTTGTACACTGCCACAATAACTAGTACACTGCTACAGTAACTAGAACACTGCTACAGAAACTACTTCACCGCTACAGTAACTATTACACCGCGACAGTAACTAGTACACTGCTACAGTAACCACTACACTGCTACAGTAATTACTACACTGCTACAGTAACTCATTCACTCCTACAGTACCTAGAACCCTTCTACAGTAACTACTACACTGCTACAGTAATTAGTACACTCCTAAAGTAACTAGTACACTGCTACAGTATCTAGTACACCGCTACAGTAACTAGTACACTGCTACAGTATCTAGTACACCGCTACAGTAACTAGTACACTGCTACAGTAACTATTACACTCCTACAGTACCTACTAAACTGCTACTGTAACCACTACAGTAACTATTACACTCCTATGGTAACTACTAAACCACTACAGTAACTAGTACACTCCTACAGTAACTAGTACAGTGCTACAGTAACTAGTACACTGATACAGTAACTAGTCCACTCCTACAGTAACTAGTATACTGCTATAGTAACCACTACAGTGCTACAGTAACTAGTACACTTCTAAAGTAACTAGTACACTCCTACAGTAACTACTAAACTGCTACTGTAACCACTACAGTGCTGCAGTAACTAGTACACTACTACAGTAACTAATACACTGCTGCAGTAATTACTACACTGCTACAGTAACTAGGACACCGCGACAGTAACCAGGACACTGCTACAGTAACTACTACACTGCTACAGTAACTCGTACACTCCTACAGTACCTAGTACCCTTCTACAGTAACTACTACACTGCTACAGTAACTAGTACATTGCTACAGTGGCTAGTACACTGCTACAGTAACTACTACAGTGCTACAGTAACTTGTACACTGCCACAATAACTAGTACACTGCTACAGTAACTAGAACACTGCTACAGAAACTACTTCACCGCTACAGTAACTATTACACCGCGACAGTAACTAGTACACTGCTACAGTAACCACTACACTGCTACAGTAATTACTACACTGCTACAGTAACTCATTCACTCCTACAGTACCTAGAACCCTTCTACAGTAACTACTACACTGCTACAGTAATTAGTACACTCCTAAAGTAACTAGTACACTGCTACAGTATCTAGTACACCGCTACAGTAACTAGTACACTGCTACAGTATCTAGTACACCGCTACAGTAACTAGTACACTGCTACAGTAACTATTACACTCCTACAGTACCTACTAAACTGCTACTGTAACCACTACAGTAACTATTACACTCCTATGGTAACTACTAAACCACTACAGTAACTAGTACACTCCTACAGTAACTAGTACAGTGCTACAGTAACTAGTACACTGATACAGTAACTAGTCCACTCCTACAGTAACTAGTATACTGCTATAGTAACCACTACAGTGCTACAGTAACTAGTACACTTCTAAAGTAACTAGTACACTCCTACAGTAACTACTAAACTGCTACTGTAACCACTACAGTGCTGCAGTAACTAGTACACTACTACAGTAACTAATACACTGCTGCAGTAATTACTACACTGCTACAGTAACTAGGACACCGCGACAGTAACCAGGACACTGCTACAGTAACTACTACACTGCTACAGTAACTCGTACACTCCTACAGTACCTAGTACACTTCTACAGTAACTACTACACTGCTACATTAACTCGTACACTCCTACAGTAACTACTACACTGCTACAGTAACTAGTACACTCCTAAAGTAACTAGTACACTGCTACAGTATCTAGTTCACCGCTACAGTAACTAGTACACTGCCACAGTAACTATTACACTCCTACAGTAACTACTAAACTGCTACTGTAACCACTACAGCAACTATTACACTTCTACGGTAACTACTAAACTGCTACCGTAACCAATACAGCAACTATTACACTTCTACAGTAACTACTAAACTGCTACTGTAACCACTACAGTAACTAGTACACTCCTACAGTAACTAGTACAGTGCTACAGTAACTAGTACACTGATACAGTAACTAGTACACTCCGACAGTAACTAGTATACTGCTATAGTAACAACTAAGGTGCTACAGTAACTAGTACACTTCTAAAGTAACCAGTACACTCCTACAGTAACTACTAAACTGCTACTGTAACCACTACAGTGCTGCAGTAACTAGTACACTACTACAGTAACTAATACACTGCTGCAGTAATTACTACACTGCTACAGTAACTAGGACACCGCGACAGTAACCAGGACACTGCTACAGTAACTACTACACTGCTACAGTAACTCGTACACTCCTACAGTACCTAGTACCCTTCTACAGTAACTACTACACTGCTACAGTAACTAGTACATTGCTACAGTGGCTAGTACACTGCTACAGTAACTACTACAGTGCTACAGTAACTTGTACACTGCCACAATAACTAGTACACTGCTACAGTAACTAGAACACTGCTACAGAAACTACTTCACCGCTACAGTAACTATTACACCGCGACAGTAACTAGTACACTGCTACAGTAACCACTACACTGCTACAGTAATTACTACACTGCTACAGTAACTCATTCACTCCTACAGTACCTAGAACCCTTCTACAGTAACTATTACACTCCTACAGTAACTACTAAACTGCTACTGTAACCACTACAGCAACTATTACACTTCTACAGTAACTACTAAACTGCTACCGTAACCAATACAGCAACTATTACACTTCTACAGTAACTACTAAACTGCTACTGTAACCACTACAGTAACTAGTACACTCCTACAGTACCTAGTACCCTTCTACAGTAACTACTACACTGATACAGTAACTAGTACACTCCTAAAGTAACTATTACACTGCTACAGTATCTAGTTCACCGCTACAGTAACTAGTACACTGCTACAGTAACTATTACACTCCTACAGTAACTACTAAACTGCTACTGTAACCACTACAGTAACTAGTACACTCCTACAGTAACTAGTACAGTGCTACAGTAACTAGTACACTGATAGAGTAACTAGTACACTCTTACAGCAACTACTAAACTGCTACTGTAACCACTACAGTGCTGCAGTAACTAGTACACTCCTACAGTAACTACTAAACTGCTACTGTAACCACTACAGTGCTGCAGTAACTAGTACACTACTACAGTAACTAATACACTGCTGCAGTAATTACTACACTGCTACAGTAACTAGGACACCGCGACAGTAACAAGGACACTGCTACAGTAACTACTACACTGCTACAGTAACTCGTACACTCCTACAGTACCTAGTACCCTTCTACAGTAACTACTACACTGCTACAGTAACTCGTACACTCCTACAGTACCTAGTACCCTTCTACAGTAACTACTACACTGCTACAGTAACTAGTACACTTCTAAAGTAACTAGTACACTGTTACAGTAACTTCTACTACACTGCTACAGTAACTAGTACATTGCTACAGTGGCTAGTACACTGCTACAGTAACTACTACAGTGCTACAGTAACTTGTACACTGCCACAATAACTAGTACACAGCTACAGTAACTAGAACACTGCTACAGAAACTACTTCACTGCTACAGTAACTATTACACCGCGACAGTAACTAGTACACTGCTACAGTAACCACCACACTGCTACAGTAATTACTACACTGCTACAGTAACTCATTCACTCCTACAGTACCTAGAACCCTTCTACAGTAACTACTACACTGCTACAGTAACTAGTACACTCCTAAAGTAACTAGTACACTGCTACAGTATCTAGTACACCACTACAGTAACTAGTACACTGCTACAGTAACTATTACACTCCTACAGTAACTACTAAACTGCTACTGTAACCACGACAGCAACTATTGCACTTCTACAGTAACTACTAAACTGCTACTGTAACCAATACAGCAACTATTACACTTCTACAGTAACTACTAAACTGCTACTGTAATCACTACAGTAACTAGTACACTCCTACAGTAACTAGTACAGTGCTACAGTAACTAGTACACTCCTACAGTAACTAGTATACTGCTATAGTAACCACTACAGTGCTACAGTTACTAGTACACTTCTAAAGTAACTAGTACACTCCTACAGTAACTACTAAACTGCTACTGTAACCACTACAGTGCTGCAATAACTAGTACACTCATACAGTAACTAATACACTGCTGCAGTAATTACTACACTGCTACAGTAACTAGGACACCGCGACAGTAACCTGGACACTGCTACAGTAACTACTACACTGCTACAGTAACTTGTACACTCCTACAGTACCTAGTACCCTTCTACAGTAACTACTACACTGTTACAGTAACTCGTACACTCCTACAGTACCTACTACCCTTCTACAGTAACTACTACACTGCTACAGTAACTAGTACACTGCTACAATATCTAGTTCACCGCTACAGTAACTAGTACACTGCTACAGTAACTATTAAACTCCTACAGTAACTACTAAACTGCTACTGTAACCACTACAGCAACTATTACACTTCTACAGTAACTACTAAACTGCTACTGGAACCACTACAGCAACTATTACACTTCTACAGTAACTACTAAACTGCTACTGTAACCAATACATCAACTATTACACTTCTACAGTAACTATTAAACTGCTACTGTAACCACTACAGTAACTAGTACACTCCTACAGTAACTAGTACAGTGCTACAGTAACTAGTACACTGCTACTGTAACTAATACACTCATACAGTAACTAGTACACTGCTAATATAACCACTACAGTGCTACAGTAACTAGTACACTTCTAAAGTAACTAGTACACTTCCTACTGTAACTACTGAACTGCTACTGTAAGCACTACAGTGCTACAGTAACTCGTACACTCCTACAGTAACTAATACACTGCTGCAGTAACTACTACACTGCTACAGTAACTATTACACCACTAGAGGAACTACTACACTGCTAAAGTAACTAGTACACCACTACAGTAACAGGTACACCGCTACACTAAAGAGTACACTCCTACAGTACCTAGTACACTTCTACAGTAACTGCTAAACTGCTACAGTAACTATAACACTGCTACAGTAACTAGTATACTGCTACAGTAATTAGTACACCGCTACAGTATCCACTACACTGCAACAGTAACTAGTACACTGCTACAGTAACTAGGACACCGCTACAGTAACTAGGACACCGCTACAGTACCTACTACACTGTTACAGTAACTAGTACACTGCTACAGTAACATACCTGCCAACTTTTGAAATCAGAAAAACCTAGTAGCCAGGGTTCAAGGGCCGCAAAAATGATATGGTAACTTTATGATAAGTTTACTTGAAGTGGCATAAAACACTGAAAGTGATTGTTCCTATAACCCCTTTGTTTCAAATGTTTGTTCCACTTGTGGCAGTCGGGCACCAGCATACCGTCTTTGACAACTTGAAGTGGGATAAAACACTGAAAGTGATTGTTCCTATAACCCCTTTGTTTTAAATGTTTTATGCCACTTCAAGTTGTCAAAGACGTGCTGTGAAATACAGCCGACAGGATTGCGCACCAAACACGAAGCAAGGCCAAAGCGTATGCATGGTGCAGGAGAACAAAGGACTTCTTTCATTTAAGGTTTGCGATAAACCATCAAACTCATTCGTTAAAAGGACTCTATAGTAATATAAAGTGAGTTTTTCTGGACATTATCATGCAAGAAAAGTTTATTTTTGGGACCGCGATCACCGCGTAATGATTTTTAAAGGTTGCATTACAAACATTTAACTGTCCCATGTGATCAGCCAGTGCGATTGGAAGTCCATGCTCAATTATTGCCTCCGTAAATAAAACTTCGGCATTTATCACATCCAAAGAATCTGTTTGGGCGACGAAAAACGTTGAAAGTTTTCCACTTGTATCGCTAGCAACGGCATTAGACTTGTGTTTTTTTGTCCCAACGTGGTCTTTTACATCGCTAATTCCTCCGTGTCCGATCGAAAAATCTTGTCTGCACAAGGTGCAATTCGCGTAGTTTTCACCCTTTTTTTTTTAAATTAATGAAAAACCGTATTTTTTATCACTGCAACCGTAACCCGGAATAGGTTGATGAAAACCGTACTAATTACGGGAAAACCGGAGTAGTTGGCAGGTATGCAGTAATTAGAACACCGCTACAGTATCCACTACACTGCAACAGTAACTAGGACACCACTACAGTAACTACTACACTGTTCCAGTAACCAGGGGTGTGGACTCGAGTCACATGACTTGGACTCGAGTCAGACTCGAGTCATGAATTTGATGACTTTAGACTCGACTTGACAAAATGTAAAAAGACTTGCAACTCGACTTAGACTTTAACATCAATGACTTGTGACTTCACTTGGACTTGAGCCTTTTGATTTGACATGACTTGACATGACTTGCTACTTTCCCCAAAACCCAAAGATGAAAAAGTTATTCGGGAGCGCTCCGTATTTTTCATTGTGTACTTGTCTATCAGCGTTGCGTGTGTCAGCTGGTGTGCTCTCAGTACAACAGCCAATCAAATTAGATCTACTTTGTTTTCATCACACAGCATTCATCCAATCAAATTGCAGGACAACCAACGAAGAAGACATGTCCAAACCACACGCCAGTGAACAAAAAATGATACCTAAAATAATTTTGTTTGGGTATAAAAATTACGAGGTGGTCAACACAAAACGGCTTGCAGTATGCAACACATGCGGTTCGAAAATTACTGATGGAGAGGCAACAACTTCCAACTTCGTCCGGCATTTGAAGTTGCACAAAGAACGGTAAGTTTTGAATGTAAGATAACGTTTATTGGCTAAGTAACGTGACTTTTATTTGCTGTGTAGTTAAATCAGTGAGGCTGTAAACTCACTGCTAACGTTATAACGTTATTGCAAACACGGGAATCTGTTGCAGTTCACTACCTTATTCATACTTTTTGTTCAGTGATTTTTTTTAAGCAGGGTTACGTTAGTCAACATATCACACGTAACGTTAGACGGCAGTCAGCAGCACCAAGTATTTTAGCCACCTAAAAAAAGACAAAAATAGTCAAATAAAGGTCAGTTAAAATGTATACTATATTATGAATATGTGTACCGTTTTAGCTAGCTTTCTGACATACTGTTGGTTGTTTACCTCAGTGGTCCCCAACCACCGGGCTGCGGCCCGGTACTGGTCCGTAGATCGATTGGTATCGGGCCGCACAAGAAATAATTTTTTTTTCTTTTCTTTTTTTAATTAAATCAACATAAAAAACACAAGATACACTTACAAGTAGTGCACCAACCCAAAACAACTCTCTCCCCCCTTTTGTTCTGGGCATTGAACATGAAGACTCTTCCTTCACTGTTCCGAGTGGCCATGAGAGTCTTGGCAGTGCCTGCCTCCAGTGCTCCAGTGGAGCGAGTTTTCAGCCATGGTGGCATCATACTACGCCCCCATCGTGCACAAATGACTGACAGACTCTTGGCTAATTTGGTCTTTTGCAAATGCAATGCAGCATAGGGCCCTGACATATAAAAAGTACAACTTTTTTGTTATGTTCACGTATATGTCATGTTTTTTCAACGTTAACACTTTTGTACAAATAAGTACATTTGCACTTTATTTTTCAATGTGTTTGTTCTGTAAAGGAATGAGTTAATGTTTAAAATGACTGGTTAATAGTGCTATTATAAAGTGCAATGTCAGCACAATTTTCTTTCCAGCAATTTAAAATGCACTTGTTTTAATAAATAAATACAGCGTTTGAAAAGCATACACAATCTGTGTTAATATATTAGTCTGTGGTTAAAAGGACTTGAAAGGACTCGAAACTCAAAAGGCAGGACTTAGGACTTGACTTGAGACTTTCCAGTCTTGACTTTGGACTTGACTCGGGGCTTGCCTGTCTTGACTCGGGACTTGACTCGGACTTGAGGGCAAAGACTTGAGACTTACTTGTGACTTGCAAAACAATGACTTGGTCCCACCTCTGCTAATTCCTCCGTGTCCGATCGAAAAATCTTGTCTGCACAAGGTGCAATTCGCGTAGTTTTCACCCTTTTTTTTTTTTTTAATTAATGAAAAACCGTATTTTTTATCACTGCAACCGTAACCCGGAATAGGTTGATGAAAACCGTACTAATTACGGGAAAACCGGAGTAGTTGGCAGGTATGCAGTAATTAGTACACCCAGGGCCGGCCCGTGGCATAGGCCGTATAGGCAAATGCTAAGGGCGCCGTCCATCAGGGGGCGCCACGCCAGTGCCACAAATGTTGGAGAGAAAAAAAGAAAAAGAAAAAAGTTGGTACTATTATTTCTAAATACAAAAAATAATCCCACGTCAATTAAAATGCAAAGTAAAGCCTATTTAATAGAAATATTATTTGTTACAACATTACGTTGTTTACATTGTTATTGCCTTCTGGTTAGCTAATGTTTGCCCTGCAGGTAATAGTCACTTTTCCACCCCTTTATATATTAGGTATAGTTGCCGATGTGGGGGGGCGCCACCTAAAATCTTGCCTAGGGCGCCAGATTGGTTAGGGCCGGGCCTGAGTACACCGCTACAGTATCCACTACACTGCAACAGTAACTAGGACACCACTACAGTAACTACTACACTGTTCCAGTAACTAGTACACTGCTACAGTAACTAGTACACTTCTAAAGTAACTAGTACATTCCTACAGTAACTGCTAAACTGCTACAGTAACTTACAGTAACTAGTACACTGCTAGACTAATTAGTACACTCTTTTTGCGGTGTGGGTAGTTCCCGATGATCAGCGAGTTCGGCGAGGACAGCAACTCCTACTGTTCCTTCGAGAGCAAGGAGACGGCGCTGCTGCACTCGGAGAACGACAGCCTGCAGCAGAGAATCAACATGCTGACACACGAGGTGAGAGCACGCAACACCACCAGGGGGCGATAGAGGGACATCATGCTGGGAAATAGAGAGGCACTCTGTGGGGACCATAAGCCCCGCCCCCAGGTTTCATGTCTTCAAGAGAAGCTCCTGTACAGAGGTGGCTAGAGGAGCCAGAAATTGTACTCAAGTAAGAGTACTGTTACTTTAGAGATTTATTACTCAAGTAAAAGTAAGGAGTAGTCACCCAAATATTTACTTGAGTAAAAGTAAAAAAGTATGTTGCATTAAAACTACTCTTAGAAGTACAATTGATCCCAAAAGTTACTCAAGTAGATGTAACGGAGTAAATGTAGCTCGTTACTACCCACCTCTGCTCCTGTGTACTTGGTTCTAGCAATGAGGCCGTGCGGCAAACAGCAAAGCATCATGGGAGTTTAATGTTGAATACAAAGATGTCCTACATGGACTTCTTACACGTCCCAATACTTTCATCACACTTCTTTGTCTCCTTCTCTCCTTCTTTCCTTCCTTCTTTCTCTCATTCTTTCTTTCCTTCTTTTTTTCTTTCCTTCCTTCCATCTTTCTTTCTTTCCTTTTTCCTTCTTTCTTTTCTCCCATCTTTCCTTCTATCCCTTCTTTTCACCATTCTTTCCTTCCTTCCTTCTTTCTTCCCGTCTTTCTTTCCTTCCTTCTTTCCGTCTATTTCTTTCCTTCCTTCCTTCCTTCGACTCCTTCTTTCCTTCCTTCCTTCTCTCTTTCCTTTTCCCTTCTTTCTTTTCTTCCATCTTTCCTTCTATCCCTTCTTTTCACCATTCTTTCCTTCCTTCCTTCTTTCTTCCCATCTTTCTTTACTTCCTTCTTTCCGTCTCTTTCTTTCCTTATTTCTTTCCTACCTTCTTTCCTTCTTTCTTTCTTTCTTTCTTTCTTTCTTTCTTTTCTTCCGTCTTTCCTTCCATCCCTTCTTTCCGCCATTCTTTCCTTCCTTCTTTTCTTTTTTTCTTTGTTCCTTCTTTCTTTCTTTATCCTTCCTTCTTTTCTTCCATCCTTCCTTATTTTTGTCTTTCTTTCTTTCCTTCCTTCTATTCTTTCTTTATTTCTTTCTTTCTGTCTTTGTTCCTTCTTTCTTTCTTTATCCTTCCTGCTTTTCTTCCATCCTTCTTTCTTTCTTTCCTTCCTTCCTTCCGTCTTTATTTCTTTCTTTCCTTCCTTCTATTCCTTCTTTCCGTCTTTCTTTCCTTTTTTCTTTCATTATTTTTTCCCTTCTTTTATTTCTTCTTTCCTTCCTTCTTTTTTCCTTCCTTCCTTTCTTTCTTTTCTTCCTTTTTCTTTCCTTCTTTTCCTTCTTTCTTTCCTTCTACTCTTCTTTTTCTTCTTTCTATCTTTCTTCCCTTCTTTTCTGTCGGTCTTTCTTTCTTTTTCCTTTCTCCCTTTCTTCTTTCCTTCTATTCCTTCTTTTGTCGTTCCTTCCATTCTCTTCTTTCCTTCCTTTCTCTTCTTTTATTCCTTCTTTTGCTGATTATTTTTTCTTTCTTTCCTTTCTTCTTTTCCTTCTTTCTTTCTTTTATGTTTTTCCTTATTTTTTATTTTCTTTTTTTCTGTTTCCTTCTTTTCTTCTTGTCTTCCTTCTTTCCTTCTTCTTCCCTTCCTTTCCTAATTTCGTTCTTCCTCATTTCCTTTTGTCACCTTCTTTTCCTTAATTTCTTCATTTTTTAATTTCCTTCTTACCTTTTTTCTCCTTTCCTCCCTTCTTTCCTTCTTTCTTTTGTATTTCTTTTATTCATTCCTTCCTTCACTTCTTCTTTTCTTCTTTCGTCCCTTCTTTCCTTCCTTTCTTTATTCCTTTTTTCTTTCTCTATTTTCTTCCTATCTTCCTTACTACTTTTCTTCTTCTTTCTTTCTTTCTTCTATTCTTCCTTCCCTCCCTCCCTCCCTCCATCCTCCCCTCTTGAGTTGTGGGGACAAGGTGCAGCGAAGAAGGTTTGATGTCCTTCTTGTCTCTCAGCTGCAGAAGAGGAAGGAGCGAGAGGAGCAACTGGAAGATGTCATCCAGGCCTATGAGAAGATCCACATGGAGAAAGGAAACCTCCAGAGGGACCTGGACAAGATGGTGCCACGACACACACACACACACACACACACACACACACACACACACACATACACACTTCGTTTTTGACCATATGACCCATTGACCTGTGTGTTTGTGCGTGCGTGCGTGTGTGTGTGTGTGTGTGTGTGTGTGTGTGTGTGCGTGTGTGTGTGTGTGTGTGTGTGTGTGCGTGTGTGTGTGTGTGTGTGTGTGTGTCCTCAGTCGGGCCTGGTGGAGAAGCACGTGGAGCGCATCCTTGGCTTGGAGTCTGCACTCAGGCAGCGAGACAATTCTCTACACAAACTCAACATGCACCTGCACAGCAAAGACATGCAGTACTTGCAGCTGCACGCTGGTGCTGATGCACACAGTGAGTTTACTAGCAACACCACACACACACACACACACACACACACACACACACACGCACGCACACACACAAGAAGGACAGACACTACACAAACACATCACAAACACACACACAACCACTACACAAACACACAAACCCACACGAACACACACAAACACTGCACAAACACCCATGCACACAAATACATGCAAACACTGCACACACAGAAAACACTACATAAACACACACAAAGACTACATAAACCCAAACAAACACCACACAAACACACACAAAGACTACACGAACACACACAAACACCACACAAACACACAAACCCACACAAACCCCCTTAAACACACACAAACACTGCACAAACACCCAAGCACACAAATACACGCAAACACTGCACACACACTTACACACACAAAACACTACACAAATACACACAGACACTACATAAACACACACAACGACTACATAAACCCAAACAAACACCACACAAACACACACAAAGACTACACAAACACACACAAACACCACACAAACACTCACAAACACTACACAAACACACACAAACACCGCACAAACACCCAAGCACACAAATACACGCAAACACTGCACACACACTTACACACACAAAACACTACACTAATACACTACATAAACACACACAAAGACTACATAAACCCAAACAAACACCACACAAACACACACAAAGACTACACAAACACCACACAAACACTCACAAACACTACACAAACCCCCACAAAAACTGCACAAACACCCAAGCACACAAATACACGCAAACACTGCACACAGACTTACACACACAAAACACCACACAAACACACACAAAGACTACACAATAACCACACAAACATTACACAAACACTGCACAAACACCCAAGCACACAAATACACGCAAACACTGCACACACACTTACACACACAAAACACTACACGGATACACACAGACACTACATAAACACACACAAAGACTACATAAACCAAAACAAACACCACACAAACACACACAAAGACTACACGAACACACACAAACACCACGCAAACACACAAACCCACACAAACCCCCTTAAACACACACAAACACTGCACAAACACCCAAGCACACAAATACACGCAAACACTGCACACACACTTACACACACAAAACACTACACAAATACACACAGACACTACATAAACACACACAACGACTACATAAACCCAAACAAACACCACACAAACACACACAAAGACTACACAAACACACACAAACACCACACAAACACCGCACAAACACCCAAGCACACAAATACACGCAAACACTGCACACACACAAAACACTACACTAATACACTACATAAACACACACAAAGACTACATAAACCCAAACAAACACCACACAAACACACACAAAGACTACACAAACACCACACAAACACTCACAAACACTACACAAACCCCCACAAAAACTGCACAAACACCCAAGCACACAAATACACGCAAACACTGCACACAGACTTACACACACAAAACACCACACAAACACACACAAAGACTACACAATAACCACACAAACACTCACAAACATTACACAAACACTGCACAAACACCCAAGCACACAAATACACGCAAACACTGCACACACACTTACACACACAAAACACTACACGGATACACACAGACACTACATAAACACACACAAAGACTACATAAACCAAAACAAACACCACACAAACACACACAAAGGCTACACGAACACACACAAACACTGCACAAACACCCATGCACACAAATACATGCAAACACTGCACACACAGAAAACACTACATAAACACACACAAAGACTACATAAACCCAAACAAACACCACACAAACGCACACAAAGACTACACGAACACACACAAACACCACACAAACACACAAACCCACACAAACCCCCTTAAACACACACAAACACTGCACAAACACCCAAGGACACAAATACACGCAAACACTGCACACACACTTACACACACAAAACACTACACAAATACACACAGACACTACATAAACACACACAACGACTACATAAACCCAAACAAACACCACACAAACACACACAAAGACTACACAAACACCACACAAACACTCACAAACACTACACAAACCCTCACAAACACACACAAACACCGCACAAACACCCAAGCACACAAATACACGCAAACACTGCACACACACTTACACACACAAAACAGTACACTAATACACTACATAAACACACACAAAGACTACATAAACCCAAACAAACACCACACAAACACACACAAAGACTACACAAACACCACACAAACACTCACAAACACTACACAAACCCCCACAAAAACTGCACAAACACCCAAGCACACAAATACACGCAAACACTGCACACACACTTACACACACAAAACACTACACGGATACACACAGACACTACATAAACACACACAAAGACTACATAAACCAAAACAAACACCACACAAACACACACAAAGGCTACACGAACACACACAAACACTGCACAAACACCCACGCACACAAATACATGCAAACACTGCACACACAGAAAACACTACATAAACACACACAAAGACTACATAAACCCAAACAAACACCACACAAACACACACAAAGACTACACGAACACACACAAACACCACACAAACACACAAACCCACACAAACCCCCTTAAACACACACAAACACTGCACAAACACCCAAGCACACAAATACACGCAAACACTGCACACACACTTACACACATAAAACACTACACAAATACACACAGACACTACATAAACACACACAACGACTACATAAACCCAAACAAACACCACACAAACACACACAAAGACTACACAAACACACACAAACACCACACAAACACTCACAAACACTACACAAACACACACAAACACCGCACAAACACCCAAGCACACAAATACACGCAAACACTGCACACACACTTACACACACAAAACACTACACTAATACACTACATAAACACACACAAAGACTACATAAACCCAAACAAACACCACACAAACACACACAAAGACTACACAAACACCACACAAACACTCACAAACACTACACAAACCCCCACAAAAACTGCACAAACACCCAAGCACACAAATACACGCAAACACTGCACACAGACTTACACACACAAAACACCACACAAACACACACAAAGACTACACAATAACCACACAAACACTCACAAACATTACACAAACACTGCACAAACACCCAAGCACACAAATACACGCAAACACTGCACACACACTTACACACACAAAACACTACACGGATACACACAGACACTACATAAACACACACAAAGACTACATAAACCAAAACAAACACCACACAAACACACACAAAGGCTACACGAACACACACAAACACTGCACAAACACCCATGCACACAAATACATGCAAACACTGCACACACAGAAAACACTACATAAACACACACAAAGACTACATAAACCCAAACAAACACCACACAAACACACACAAAGACTACACGAACACACACAAACACCACACAAACACACAAACCCACACAAACCCCCTTAAACACACACAAACACTGCACAAACACCCAAGCACACAAATACACGCAAACACCGCACACACACTTACACACACAAAACACTACACAAATACACATATATATATATATATATTTTTTAGCTAATTTTGTCGGTATACATCCGAGTCATATTTTGGTACTTGATACATGCTAACGTTACCATGCTTGCATCTTAAACACATTTTTCAAGTACACACCTCAGAGTAATATATTTTGGTACTTTTATGCATGCTAACGCTAGCAGGCTAACATTTTAAGCCCATTTTTCAGGTACACACCTCAGGGTAATATATTTTGGTACTTGTTACATCTTACAGTTATGGAATTTTAGCATTCTAATATTACCATAATAGCTCGTTTTGCAATTTTTTCAGGAAATGGTGTTACTTGGATAATAATACCTGTTAGCATGCTAATGTTAGTATGCTAGCCTATTTATTTTTTGGGCTAATTTTGTATGTACACCCCTGAGTCATGTGTTGGCACTTGATACATGCTAACATGCTCGCATTTTCAACACATTTCTCAGGTACACACCTCAGAGTAATATATTTTGGTACTTGACGCATGTTCCAGTTATAGCATTTTAGCATGCTAATATTAGCATGCTGGCGTTTTCAGCTAATTTAACAGGTATGCACCTCTGCGTCAAATATTTTGTAACTTAACAAATGATACCTGTTAGCATGCTAATGTTGATATGCTAGCTTTTTTTTTTTCTTTATCTAATTTTGTAGGTATACACCTCAGTCATATGTTGGTTATTGATGCATTCTAACGTTAGCATGCATGCTAACATTTTTCAGGAACACACCTCAGAGTAATATATTTTGGTACCTGGCACGTGGTAAAGTTGGCATTTTAACATAGTAACATTAGCATGCTAATATTAGCATGCCGGGGTTTTCAGCTAAGTTAACAGGTATGCACTTCTGCGTCAAATATTTTGTAACTTAACAAATGATACCTGTTAGCATGCTAATGTTGATATGCTAGCTTTTTCTTTTTCTTTAGCTAATTTTGTAGGTGTACACCTCAGTCATATGTTGGTTATTGATGCATTCTAACGTTAGCATGCATGCTAACATTTTTCAGGAACACACCTCAGAGTAATATATTTTGGTACTTGACGCATGTTCCAGTTATAGCATTTTAGCATCCTAACATTAGTATGCTGGCGTTTTCAGCTAATTTAACATGTATGCACTTCTGCGTCAAATATTTTGTAACTTAACAAATGATACCTGTTAGCATGCTAATGTTGATATGCTAGCTTTTTCTTTTTCTTTAGCTAATTTTGTAGGTGTACACCTCAGTCATATGTTGGTTATTGATGCATTCTAACGTTAGCATGCATGCTAACATTTTTCAGGAACACACCTCAGAGTAATATATTTTGGTACCTGGCACGTGGTAAAGTTGGCATTTTAACATAGTAACATTAGCATGCTAATATTAGCATGCCGGGGTTTTCAGCTAATTTAACAGGTATGCACCTCTGCGTCAAATATTTTGTTACTTAACAAATGATACCTGTTAGCATGCTAATGTTGATATGCTAGCTTTTTTTTTTTTTAGCTAATTTTGTAGGTATACACCTCAGTCATATGTTGGTTATTGATGCATTCTAACGTTAGCATGCATGCTCTTATTTTTTTAGGAACACACCTCAGAGTAATATATTTTGGTACTTGACACATGTTCCGGTTATAGCATTTTAGCATGCTAATATTAGCATGCTGGCGTTTTCAGCTAATTTAACAGGTATGCACCTCTGCGTCAAATATTTTGTAACTTAACAAATGATACCTGTTAGCATGCTAATGTTGATATGCTAGCTTTTTCTTTTTCTTTAGCTAATTTTGTAGGTGTACACCTCAGTCATATGTTGGTTATTGATGCATTCTAACGTTAGCATGCATGCTAACATTTTTCAGGAACACACCTCAGAGTAATATATTTTGGTACCTGGCACGTGGTAAAGTTGGCATTTTAACATAGTAACATTAGCATGCTAATATTAGCATGCCGGGGTTTTCAGCTAATTTAACAGGTATGCACCTCTGCGTCAAATATTTTGTTACTTAACAAATGATACCTGTTAGCATGCTAATGTTGATATGCTAGCTTTTTTTTTTTTTAGCTAATTTTGTAGGTATACACCTCAGTCATATGTTGGTTATTGATGCATTCTAACGTTAGCATGCATGCTCTTATTTTTTAGGAACACACCTCAGAGTAATATATTTTGGTACTTGACACATGTTCCGGTTATAGCATTTTAGCATGCTAATATTAGCATGCTGGCGTTTTCAGCTAATTTAACAGGTATGCACCTCTGCGTCAAATATTTAGTTACTTAACAAATGATACCTGTTAGCATTGATATGCTAGCTTTTTTTTTTTTTTTTTACCTAATTTTGCAGGTATACACATCAGTCATATGTTGGTTATTGATGCATTCTAACGTTAGCATGCATGCTAACATTTTTCAGGAACACACCTCAGAGTAATATATTTTGGTACTTGATGCATGTTACGGTTATAGCATTTTAGCATGCTAAAATTAGCATGCTAATATTATGCATGCTAATATTAGCATGCTGGCCTTTTTTAGCTAAGTTAACAGGTATGCACCTCTGCGTCAAATGTTTTAACTAAACAAATGATACATGTTAGCATGCAAAAAAAATTTAAGCTAATTTTGTAGGTATAAACCTTAGTCATATTTTGGTTATTGATGCATGCTAGCATTTTAAACACATTTTTCAGGAACACACCTCAGAGTAATATACAGGTAAAAGCCAGTAAATTAGAATATTTTGAAAAACTTGATTTATTTCAGTAATTGCATTCAAAAGGTGTAACTTGTACATTATATTTATTCATTGCACACAGACTGATGCATTCAAATGTTTATTTCATTTAATTTTGATGATTTGAAGTGGCAACAAATGAAAATCCAAAATTCCGTGTGTCACAAAATTAGAATATTACTTAAGGCTAATACAAAAAGGGATTTTTAGAAATGTTGGCCAACTGAAAAGTATGAAAATGAAAAATATGAGCATGTACAATACTCAATACTTGGTTGGAGCTCCTTTTGCCTCAATTACTGCGTTAATACGGCGTGGCATGGAGTCGATGAGTTTCTGGCACTGCTCAGGTGTTATGAGAGCCCAGGTTGCTCTGATAGTGGCCTTCAACTCTTCTGCGTTTTTGGGTCTGGCATCCTGCATCTTCCTTTTCACAATACCCCACAGATTTTCTATGGGGCTAAGGTCAGGGGAGTTGGCGGGCCAATTTAGAACAGAAATACCATGGTCCGTAAACCAGGCACGGGTAGATTTTGCGCTGTGTGCAGGCGCCAAGTCCTGTTGGAACTTGAAATCTCCATCTCCATAGAGCAGGTCAGCAGCAGGAAGCATGAAGTGCTCTAAAACTTGCTGGTAGACGGCTGCGTTGACCCTGGATCTCAGGAAACAGAGTGGACCGACACCAGCAGATGACATGGCACCCCAAACCATCACCCAACCATGCAAATTTTGCATTTCCTTTGGAAATCGAGGTCCCAGAGTCTGGAGGAAGACAGGAGAGGCACAGGATCCACGTTGCCTGAAGTCTAGTGTAAAGTTTCCACCATCAGTGATGGTTTGGGGTGCCATGTCATCTGCTGGTGTCGGTCCACTCTGTTTCCTGAGATCCAGGGTCAACGCAGCCGTCTACCAGCAAGTTTTAGAGCACTTCATGCTTCCTGCTGCTGACCTGCTCTATGGAGATGGAGATTTCAAGTTCCAACAGGACTTGGCGCCTGCACACAGCGCAAAATCTACCCGTGCCTGGTTTACGGACCATGGTATTTCTGTTCTAAATTGGCCCGCCAACTCCCCTGACCTTAGCCCCATAGAAAATCTGTGGGGTATTGTGAAAAGGAAGATGCAGAATGCCAGACCCAAAAACGCAGAAGAGTTGAAGGCCACTATCAGAGCAACCTGGGCTCTAATAACACCTGAGCAGTGCCAGAAACTCATCGACTCCATGCCACGCCGCATTAACGCAGTAATTGAGGCAAAACGAGCTCCAACCAAGTATTGAGTATTGTACATGCTCATATTATTCATTTTCATACTTTTCAGTTGGCCAACATTTCTAAAAATCCCTTTTTTGTATTAGCCTTAAGTAATATTCTAATTTTGTGACACACGGAATTTTGGATTTTCATTTGTTGCCACTTCAAATCATCAAAATTAAATGAAATAAACATTTGAATGCATCAGTCTGTGTGCAATGAATAAATATAATGTACAAGTTACACCTTTTGAATGCAATTACTGAAATAAATCAAGTTTTTCAAAATATTCTAATTTACTGGCTTTTACCTGTATTTTGGTACCTGACACCTGTCACAGTTAGCATTTTGACATAGTAACATTAGCATGCTAGCTTTTTTTGCTAAATTTACACTTCAGTGGGATATATTTTGGTATGTCACTAATGCTAACTGTTAGCATTTTTTTCTTAGCTCATTTTGCTCATAGTTTTTGTTATGCGACGCTATCTGGCCAGCATGCTAACTGTTAGCATTTCAGTTCACTTTGGCTCTTCAGGGTTGACACAAAATGTCTACTGAAATTGCATTTTCTAGTTTTTTGATAAAAATCTCAATATTGTGGTTTTGAAGGTGAAAAACTACCGGTACCAAAATGGCCCCCAGGTCCTCTGATTGTCAGTTTTTTTAAAGCATAACACTTTGCAGAGAGATCGCTTGTATCCCAAAAAACTTGTAAGCTGGGTCATGCATAAAAGAGTGGTAATGAAAGAGGTCAGATATGCAAATCTACTGAGTCATATTCCATCTCGAAATGTGTTTCTGACAAGACCTCTCTCATAACTCCTTCTCGCCATCTTTCATCCAATCCATCCATCTGGCGCCAAGGCGTCGCAGATGAGGTCACTTTCATCCTCTTTGCACACCTGTTCCTCGTCTTCTATCACAGTCCGAGAACAAACAAGCTGCCAAGTGGATCGCAATCATGTTGACTTGAAAAAAGAAGCGACAGCCCGTTTCATCCGAGCAACCACTATTGATCCTTTTGCTTCCAATAATATATCTCCTCCAATTGAGAAGGAAAAATAGGCAGAAAAAAGTTAGCATGCTAACATGCTAATGTTAGCATTTTAACATTAGCATGCTAACAGTTAGCATATGTCACATACCAAGTTGTATGACGCTGATGAGGTGGTACGCTGGCAAAACTGGCTATAAATGTTAGCATGCTAACATTAGAATGCTAAAAGTTAGCATGTGTCCAACTACGTTATGACTGAGGTGGTACAGTGGGAAAAAAATGGCTAAAAACGTTAACATGTTAAGGTGATCATGACAGTTAGCATCTGTCACATACCAAAGTTATATGACTCTGAGGTGGTATGGTGGCAAAATATCGCTAAAAAAGTTAGCATGCTAAAAATCAGCATGTGTTCAACGACGTTATGACTCTGAGGTGGTATGGTAGAAAAAATGGCAAAAAACTTTAACATGCTAATGTTATCATCCAAACATGCTAACTGTTCGCATGTGTCCCGTACCAATTTATAGCTAAGAGGTGGTTTGGCTGCAAAATTGTCGACAGCGGTTAGCATGCGAATGTTATTATACAAACATGCTAACTGTTAGCATGTGTCACGAACCAAGGTATGACTCTGAGGTGGTACAACGGCAAAATTGGGTAAAAGCTTTAGCATGCTGATGGTATCATGCGAACATGCTAACTGTTAGCATATTAAGGTTAGCATGCTAACAGTTATCATGTGTCACGTACCAAGTTGTATGACTCTGAGGTGGTACGATGGCAACATTGGCGAAAAAGGTTAGCATGCTAGTGTTATCATGCTAAATGTTAGCATGCTAAAAGTTAGCATGTGTTCAACTACGTTATGACTCTGAGGTGGTACAGTGGGAAAAAATGGCTAAAAACGTTACCATGTTAAAGTGATTAGGTAAACATAATAAATGTTAGCATGGTAACAGATAGCATGTGTCACATACCAAAGTTATATGACTGAGGTGGTGTGGTGGCAAAATATCGCTAAAAAAGTTAGCATGCTAAAAATCAGCATGTGTTCAACTACGTTATGACTCTGAGGTGGTATAGTGGGAAAAAAATGGCTAAAAACATTACCATGTTAAAGTGATCAGGTAAACATAATAAATGTTAGCATGGTAACAGTTAGCATGTGTCACATACCAAGTTATATGACTCTGAGGTGGTAAGGTTAAAATAAATAAATAAGGCTAAAAAAGGTTAGCATTCTAAAAGTCAGCATGTGTTCAACGACGTTATGACTCTGAGGTGGTATGGTAGAAAAAATGGCAAAAAACTTTAACATGCTAATGTTATCATCCAAACATGCTAGCTGTTCGCATGTGTCCCGTACCAATTTATAGCTAAGAGGTGGTTTGGCTGCAAAATTGTCGAAAGCGGTTAGCATGCGAATGTTATTATACAAACATGCTAACTGTTAGCATGTGTCACGAACCAAGGTATGACTCTGAGGTGGTACAACGGCAAAATTGGGTAAAAGCTTTAGCATGCTGATGGTATCATGCGAACATGCTAACTGTTAGCATATTAAGGTTAGCATGCTAACAGTTATCATGTGTCACGTACCAAGTTGTATGACTCTGAGGTGGTACGATGGCAACATTGGCGAAAAAGGTTAGCATGCTAGTGTTATCATGCTAAATGTTAGCATGCTAAAAGTTAGCATGTGTTCAACTACGTTATGACTCTGAGGTGGTACAGTGGGAAAAAATGGCTAAAAACGTTACCATGTTAAAGTGATTAGGTAAACATAATAAATGTTAGCATGGTAACAGATAGCATGTGTCACATACCAAAGTTATATGACTCTGAGGTGGTGTGGTGGCAAAATATCGCTAAAAAAGTTAGCATGCTAAAAATCAGCATGTGTTCAACTACGTTATGACTCTGAGGTGGTATAGTGGGAAAAAAATGGCTAAAAACATTACCATGTTAAAGTGATCAGGTAAACATAATAAATGTTAGCATGGTAACAGTTAGCATGTGTCACATACCAAGTTATATGACTCTGAGGTGGTAAGGTTAAAATAAATAAATAAGGCTAAAAAAGGTTAGCATTCTAAAAGTCAGCATGTGTTCAACGACGTTATGACTCTGAGGTGGTATGGTAGAAAAAATGGCTGAAAACTTTAACATGCTAATGTTATCATCCAAACATGCTAACTGTTTGCATGTGTCACGTACCAATTTATAACTAATAGGTGGTTTGGCTGCAAAATTTGCTAAAGCGGTTAGCATGCTAATGTTATTATACAAACATACTAACTGTTAGCATGTGTCACAAACCAAGGTATGACTCTGAGGTGGTACAACGGCATAATTGGGTAAAAGCTTTAGCATGCTGATGGTATCATACGAACGTGCTAACTGTTAGCATGTTAACATTAGCATAGTAACAGTTATGTGTCACGCACCAAGTTATATGACTGTGCGGTGGTACGATGGCAACATTGGCGAAAAAGGTTAACATGCTAGTGTTATCATGCTAACTGTTAGCATGTATTCAACTACGTTATGAATTTGAGGTGGTACAGTGGAAAAAAATGACTAAAAACGTTACCATGTTAAGGTTATCATGTAAACTTAATACATGTTAGCATGGTAACAGTTAGCATGTGTCACATACCAAGTTACATGATTCTGAGGTAGTACTGTGGTAAAATTGGTTTAAAAAGGTTTGCATGCTATTTTTATCATGCGAACATGCTAATTGTTAGCATGTGTCACTTACCAAGTTAGGACTTTGAGGTGTTACGGCAGCTAAATTGGCTAAAAAGATTAGCACGCTAATGTGATTATGCAAACATGCTAACTTTTAGCATGTATCATGTACCAAGTTATGACTCTAAGGTGGTACGGCAGCAAAATTGGCTAAAAAAGTTAACATTCTAATGTTATCATGCAAACAGTTAGCATGTGTCACGTACCACGTTATGACTCTGAGGTGGTACAACGGCAAAATTGTCTAAAAACGTTAGCGGGCTAATGTTATTAAGCGAACATGCCAACTGTTGGCTTGCTAATGTTAGCATGCTTATAGTCAGCATGTGTCACGTAGCACGGCATGACTCTGAGGTGGTACGGCAGCAAAATTGTCTAAAAAAACGTGTTAATGTTATCATGTGAACATGCTAACTGTTAGCATGCCATCGTAAACATGATAACAGTTAGCATGTGTCACGTACCAAGTTATATGACTTTGAGCTGATACGGCGGAAAGATTGGCTAAAAAGGTTTGCCTGCTATATGTTAGCATGCTAACATGCTAATTGTTACCATGCTAACATTAGCATAGAAACAGTTAGCATGTGTCACGTACCATGTCATATGACTCAGAGCTGAAATGGCAGCAAAATTTGTAAAATATTTAACATGCTAATATTTCCATGTAAACATGCTAACTGTTACCATGCTACTGTTAGCATGATAACAGTTAGCATGTGTCACGTACCAAGTTATATGACTCTGAGCTGATACGACGGCAAAATTGGCTCAAAAAGTTTGCCTGCTAACGGTTAGCATGCTAACCTGCTAATTGTTACAACGCTAACATTAGCATGATAACAGTTAGCAGGTGTCACATACCAAGTTATATGACTCTGGGCTGATACGGCGGAAAAATTAACTGAAATGGTTAGCCTGCTAACTGTTAGCATGCTAACATTAACATGATAACAGCATGTGTCACGTACCAAGTTATATGACTCTGAGCTGATACGGCGGCAAAATTGGCTGAAATGGTTAGCCTGCTAACTGTTAGCATGCTAATGTTAGCAGGCTAACAGTTAGCATGTGTCACGTACCAAGTTATATGACTCTGGGCTGATACGGCGGCAAAATTAACGGAAATAATTAGCCTGCTAACTGTTAGCATGCTAACATTAACATGATAACAGCATGTGTCACTTACCAAGTTATATGACTCTGAGCTGGTACGCCAGCAAAATGGGCAAAAAATTTTAGCGTGCTAATATTTTCATGCAAACATGCTAATTGTTACCATGCTAATGTTAGCATAATAACAGTTAGCATGTGTCACGTACCAAGTTATGATTTTGACCAAAATTGGCTAAAAAGGTTAGCATGCTAACATGCTAATTGTTACCATGCTAACATTAGCATAGAAACAGTTAGCATGTGTCACGTACCATGTCATATGACTCAGAGCTGAAATGGCAGCAAAATTTGTAAAATATTTAACATGCTAATATTTCCAAGTAAACATGCTAACTGTTACCATGCTACTGTTAGCATGATAACAGTTAGCATGTGTCACGTACCAAGTTATATGACTCTGAGCTGATACGACGGCAAAATTGGCTCAAAAAGTTTGCCTGCTAACGGTTAGCATGCTAACCTGCTAATTGTTACAACGCTAACATTAGCATGATAACAGTTAGCAGGTGTCACATACCAAGTTATATGACTCTGGGCTGATACGGCGGAAAAATTAACTGAAATGGTTAGCCTGCTAACTGTTAGCATGCTAACATTAACATGATAACAGCATGTGTCACGTACCAAGTTATATGACTCTGAGCTGATACGGCGGCAAAATTGGCTGAAATGGTTAGCCTGCTAACTGTTAGCATGCTAATGTTAGCAGGCTAACAGTTAGCATGTGTCACGTACCAAGTTATATGACTCTGGGCTGATACGGCGGCAAAATTAACGGAAATAACTAGCCTGCTAACTGTTAGCATGCTAACATTAACATGATAACAGCATGTGTCACTTACCAAGTTATATGACTCTGAGCTGATACGGCGGCAAAATTGGCTCAAAAAGTTTGCCTGCTAACTGTTAGCATGGTAACGTTAACATGATAACAACATGTGTCACCTACCAAGTTATATGAATCAGAGCTGGTACGCCAGCAAAATGGGCAAAATTTTTTAGCGTGCTAATATTTTCATGCAAACATGCTAATTGTTACCATGCTAATGTTAGCATAATAACAGTTAGCATGTGTCACGTACCATGTCATATGACTCAGAGCTGAAATGGCAGCAAAATTTGTAAAATATTTAACATGCTAATATTTCCATGTAAACATGCTAACTGTTACCATGCTACTGTTAGCATGATAACAGTTAGCATGTGTCACGTACCAAGTTATATGACTCTGAGCTGATACGACGGCAAAATTGGCTCAAAAAGTTTGCCTGCTAACGGTTAGCATGCTAACCTGCTAATTGTTACAACGCTAACATTAGCATGATAACAGTTAGCAGGTGTCACATACCAAGTTATATGACTCTGGGCTGATATGGCGGAAAAATTAACTGAAATGGTTAGCCTGCTAACTGTTAGCATGCTAACATTAACATGATAACAGCATGTGTCACGTACCAAGTTATATGACTCTGAGCTGATACGGCGGCAAAATTGGCTGAAATGGTTAGCCTGCTAACTGTTAGCCTGCTAATGTTAGCAGGCTAACAGTTAGCATGTGTCACGTACCAAGTTATATGACTCTGGGCTGATACGGCGGCAAAATTAACTGAAATAATTAGCCTGCTAACTGTTAGCATGCTAACATTAACATGATAACAGCATGTGTCACTTACCAAGTTATGTGACTCTGAGCTGATACGGCGGCAAAATTGGCTCAAAAAGTTTGCCTGCTAACTGTTAGCATGGTAACGTTAACATGATAACAACATGTGTCACCTACCAAGTTATATGAATCAGAGCTGGTACGCCAGCAAAATGGGCAAAAAATTTTAGCGTGCTAATATTTTCATGCAAACATGCTAATTGTTACCATGCTAATGTTAGCATAATAACAGTTAGCATGTGTCACGTACCATGTCATATGACTCAGAGCTGAAATGGCAGCAAAATTTGTAAAATATTTAACATGCTAATATTTCCATGTAAACATGCTAACTGTTACCATGCTACTGTTAGCATGATAACAGTTAGCATGTGTCACGTACCAAGTTATATGACTCTGAGCTGATACGACGGCAAAATTGGCTCAAAAAGTTTGCCTGCTAACGGTTAGCATGCTAACCTGCTAATTGTTACAACGCTAACATTAGCATGATAACAGTTAGCAGGTGTCACATACCAAGTTATATGACTCTGGGCTGATACGGCGGAAAAATTAACTGAAATGGTTAGCCTGCTAACTGTTAGCATGCTAACATTAACATGATAACAGCATGTGTCACGTACCAAGTTATATGACTCTGAGCTGATACGGCGGCAAAATTGGCTGAAATGGTTAGCCTGCTAACTGTTAGCATGCTAATGTTAGCAGGCTAACAGTTAGCATGTGTCACGTACCAAGTTATATGACTCTGGGCTGATACGGCGGCAAAATTAACGGAAATAATTAGCCTGCTAACTGTTAGCATGCTAACATTAACATGATAACAGCATGTGTCACTTACCAAGTTATATGACTCTGAGCTGATACGGCGGCAAAATTGGCTCAAAACGTTTGCCTGCTAACTGTTAGCATGGTAACGTTAACATGATAACAACATGTGTCACCTACCAAGTTATATGAATCAGAGCTGGTACGCCAGCAAAATGGGCAAAAAATTTTAGCGTGCTAATATTTTCATGCAAACATGCTAATTGTTACCATGCTAATGTTAGCATAATAACAGTTAGCATGTGTCACGTACCATGTCATATGACTCAGAGCTGAAATGGCAGCAAAATTTGTAAAATATTTAACATGCTAATATTTCCATGTAAACATGCTAACTGTTACCATGCTACTGTTAGCATGATAACAGTTAGCATGTGTCACGTACCAAGTTATATGACTCTGAGCTGATACGACGGCAACATTGGCTCAAAAAGTTTGCCTGCTAACGGTTAGCATGCTAACCTGCTAATTGTTACAACGCTAACATTAGCATGATAACAGTTAGCAGGTGTCACATACCAAGTTATATGACTCTGGGCTGATACGGCGGAAAAATTAACTGAAATGGTTAGCCTGCTAACTGTTAGCATGCTAACATTAACATGATAACAGCATGTGTCACGTACCAAGTTATATGACTCTGAGCTGATACGGCGGCAAAATTGGCTGAAATGGTTAGCCTGCTAACTGTTAGCATGCTAATGTTAGCAGGCTAACAGTTAGCATGTGTCACGTACCAAGTTATATGACTCTGGGCTGATACGGCGGCAAAATTAACGGAAATAATTAGCCTGCTAACTGTTAGCATGCTAACGTTAACATGATAACAGCATGTGTCACTTACCAAGTTATATGACTCTGAGCTGATACGGCGGCAAAATTGGCTCAAAAAGTTTGCCTGCTAACTGTTAGCATGGTGACGTTAACATGATAACAACATGTGTCACCTACCAAGTTATATGAATCAGAGCTGGTACGCCAGCAAAATGGGCAAAATTTTTTAGCGTGCTAATATTTTCATGTAAACATGCTAATTGTTACCATGCTAATGTTAGCATAATAACAGTTAGCATGTGTCACGTACCATGTCATATGACTCAGAGCTGAAATGGCAGCAAAATTTGTAAAATATTTAACATGCTAATATTTCCATGTAAACATGCTAACTGTTACCATGCTACTGTTAGCATGATAACAGTTAGCATGTGTCACGTACCAAGTTATATGACTCTGAGCTGATACGACGGCAAAATTGGCTCAAAAAGTTTGCCTGCTAACGGTTAGCATGCTAACCTGCTAATTGTTACAACGCTAACATTAGCATGATAACAGTTAGCAGGTGTCACATACCAAGTTATATGACTCTGGGCTGATACGGCGGAAAAATTAACTGAAATGGTTAGCCTGCTAACTGTTAGCATGCTAACATTAACATGATAACAGCATGTGTCACGTACCAAGTTATATGACTCTGAGCTGATACGGCGGCAAAATTGGCTGAAATGGTTAGCCTGCTAACTGTTAGCATGCTAATGTTAGCAGGCTAACAGTTAGCATGTGTCACGTACCAAGTTATATGACTCTGGGCTGATACGGCGGCAAAATTAACTGAAATAATTAGCCTGCTAACTGTTAGCATGCTAACATTAACATGATAACAGCATGTGTCACTTACCAAGTTATATGACTCTGAGCTGATACGGCGGCAAAATTGGCTCAAAAAGTTTGCCTGCTAACTGTTAGCATGGTAACGTTAACATGATAACAACATGTGTCACCTACCAAGTTATATGAATCAGAGCTGGTACGCCAGCAAAATGGGCAAAATTTTTTAGCGTGCTAATATTTTCATGCAAACATGCTAATTGTTACCATGCTAATGTTAGCATAATAACAGTTAGCATGTGTCACGTACCAAGTTATGATTTCGACCAAAATGGGCTAAAAAGGTTAGCATGCTAACAGTTAGCATATGTCGGCTACCAAATTATTGCATCCACATTTCCGAGGAGTTTTTCACTTCCTGTAAGTGTCCCGATACTTTTGTTGCTAGCACGTTAATGTCCGCGCTTGTCCTGGGTGTCCCGTCAGTGCTGGACTGTCCCGCCATGACGCTGCAGAGCTCGCGCAGCCTGGACACGCTGTCCGACCTGAAGGTGCAGCGGCTGGAGGCGGAGCTAGAGGGGGCCCGCCATGAGGCCCAGGGGGCGTGCCAGCGGGAGGAGGAGCTCAAGGCGCAGTGCGAGCGCCTGAAGGAGGAGCTGAGGCAGCTGCAGGGCGGCCAGCGAGACAGGGTGAGGCCCGCAGAGCGGCGGACAGGAAGTGACGTCGGAGATGATGACACGGAATGTCTGCTTTGGCAGGAGATGTCGTCCCCGTGCAAGCAGTGCGACGTGGAGTGGATCAAGAAGGTGGGAGACGAGCAGTAAGTGAACGAGGAGGCCACTATTTGGTCATTTTAGGGACCCCCCAGGGGCCTCGTTTGGGCCCTCAAGTGTTTGAGCAGCAGGGGGCAGAATATGACCAGTTTTCGGTATTTTAGTGTGTGTTAGTAAATATCCATTGAAAATGTTCATTTAATAACCCTTTCGCCACCCACACACTCCACTCACTTTGGATAATCAAAGTACTACAGGTAAAAGCCAGTAAATTAGAATATTTTGAAAAACTTGATTTATTTCAGTAATTGCATTCAAAAGGTGTAACTTGTACATTATATTTATTCATTGCACACAGACTGATGCATTCAAATGTTTATTTCATTTAATTTTGATGATTTGAAGTGGCAACAAATGAAAATCCAAAATTCCGTGTGTCACAAAATTAGAATATTACTTAAGGCTAATACAAAAAAGGGATTTTTAGAAATGTTGGCCAACTGAAAAGTATGAAAATGAAAAATATGAGCATGTACAATACTCAATACTTGGTTGGAGCTCCTTTTGCCTCAATTACTGCGTTAATGCGGCGTGGCATGGAGTCGATGAGTTTCTGGCACTGCTCAGGTGTTATGAGAGCCCAGGTTGCTCTGATAGTGGCCTTCAACTCTTCTGCGTTTTTGGGTCTGGCATTCTGCATCTTCCTTTTCACAATACCCCACAGATTTTCTATGGGGCTAAGGTCAGGGGAGTTGGCGGGCCAATTTAGAACAGAAATACCATGGTCCGTAAACCAGGCACGGGTAGATTTTGCGCTGTGTGCAGGCGCCAAGTCCTGTTGGAACTTGAAATCTCCATCTCCATAGAGCAGGTCAGCAGCAGGAAGCATGAAGTGCTCTAAAACTTGCTGGTAGACGGCTGCGTTGACCCTGGATCTCAGGAAACAGAGTGGACCGACACCAGCAGATGACATGGCACCCCAAACCATCACCCAACCATGCAAATTTTGCATTTCCTTTGGAAATCGAGGTCCCAGAGTCTGGAGGAAGACAGGAGAGGCACAGGATCCACGTTGCCTGAAGTCTAGTGTAAAGTTTCCACCATCAGTGATGGTTTGGGGTGCCATGTCATCTGCTGGTGTCGGTCCACTCTGTTTCCTGAGATCCAGGGTCAACGCAGCCGTCTACCAGCAAGTTTTAGAGCACTTCATGCTTCCTGCTGCTGACCTGCTCTATGGAGATGGAGATTTCAAGTTCCAACAGGACTTGGCGCCTGCACACAGCGCAAAATCTACCCGTGCCTGGTTTACGGACCATGGTATTTCTGTTCTAAATTGGCCCGCCAACTCCCCTGACCTTAGCCCCATAGAAAATCTGTGGGGTATTGTGAAAAGGAAGATGCAGAATGCCAGACCCAAAAACGCAGAAGAGTTGAAGGCCACTATCAGAGCAACCTGGGCTCTCATAACACCTGAGCAGTGCCAGAAACTCATCGACTCCATGCCACGCCGCATTAACGCAGTAATTGAGGCAAAAGGAGCTCCAACCAAGTATTGAGTATTGTACATGCTCATATTTTTCATTTTCATACTTTTCAGTTGGCCAACATTTCTAAAAATCCCTTTTTTGTATTAGCCTTAAGTAATATTCTAATTTTGTGACACACGGAATTTTGGATTTTCATTTGTTGCCACTTCAAATCATCAAAATTAAATGAAATAAACATTTGAATGCATCAGTCTGTGTGCAATGAATAAATATAATGTACAAGTTACACCTTTTGAATGCAATTACTGAAATAAATCAAGTTTTTCAAAATATTCTAATTTACTGGCTTTTACCTGTATTTTCCGAGTTCCAAAAAACTCCAGGAATTCCCAGATTTCCCGGTTTTCCAAAGCCCTATTTTCACCTTTTACTGAAAAGTTGTTAGAGTCCACATTTTTGACCAGTGCACCTTCAAAACATTCCTCTTAGTTGGTAAACCAATTCTCCTATTGGCTTTTTGAAAAAATTCCAGGGTTTCCCTAAATTCCCCAAATTCCAGAAATACCCATTCCCAATTCAAACTGTTACTACATCAACATTTTTCAACCGATTTTCTCCATTTCTAAACCCGATTCTGACCTTTCCACACACACACACACTACTCTTCCGATATATCGAAAGCAAAAATGTTTTTCTATTTCCCCAAATTCCTGGTTTTCCCGGAATTTCTGGGAATTGTCTTCCCAGAAACACCCATTCCCAATTCAAACTGTTACTACGTCAACATTTTTCAACCGATTGCAAACATTTCAACACCAACCCATTCATATCATCTAGGACAATTGTGCTAGTATCAATATTTTCAAAAATTGCCAGTTTTCCCGAAATTCCCAAATTTCCCCTGAAATTCCCATTCAAATGAAAGGATGTATTCAAAGTTCTACATACCCTACATTCTCAAAATGTTGCTCCATTTTTAAACCCGATTCTGACCTTTCCACACACACACACACACACACACACACACACACACACACACACACACACACACACACACACACACACACACACACACACACACTACTCTTCTGATATATCAAACCCAAAAATGTTTTTCTATTTCCCAAAATTCCTGTTTTTCCCGGAATTTCTGGGAATTTTCTCCCCAGAAATATCCATTCCAAATTCAAACTGTTACTACATCAACATTTTTCAACCGATTGCAAACGTTTCAACACCAACCCATTCATATCATCTAGGACAATTGTGCTAGTATCAATATTTTCAAAAATTCCCAGTTTTCCCAAAATTCCCATTCAAATGAAAGGATGTATTCAAAGTTCTACATACCCTACATTCTCAAAATCTTGCTCCATTTTTAAACCCGATTCTGACCTTTACACACACACACACACACACACACACACACACACACACACACACACACACACACACACACACACACACACACACACACACACACACACACACACACACACACACACTACTCTTCTGATATATCGAACCCAGATATGTTTTTCTATTTCCCAAAATTCCTGGTTTTCTCAGAATCTCTGGGAATTTTCTCCCCAGAAATACCCATTTCCAATTCCAACTGTTACTACATCAACATTTTTCAACCGATTGCAAACATTTCAACACCAACCCATTCATTTCCCGGTTTTCCAAAGCCCTATTTTCACCTTTTACTGAAAAGTTGTTATAGTCCACATTTTTGACCAGTGCACCTTCAAAACATTCCTCTTAGTTGGTAAACCAATTCTCCTATTGGCTTTTTGAAAAAATTCCAGGGTTTCCCTAAATTCCCCAAATTCCAGAAATACCCATTCCCAATTCAAACTGTTACTACATCAACATTTTTCAACCGATTTGCTCCATTTCTAAACCCGATTCTGACCTTTCCACACACACACACTACTCTTCCGATATATCGAAAGCAAAAATATTTTTCTATTTCCCCAAATTCCTGGTTTCCCCGGAATTTCTGGGAATTGTCTTCCCAGAAACACCCATTCCCAATTCAAACTGTTACTACGTCAACATTTTTCAACCGATTGCAAACATTTCAACACCAACCCATTCATATCATCTAGGACAATTGTGCTAGTATCAATATTTTCAAAAATTCCCAGTTTTCCCGAAATTCCCAAATTTCCCCTGAAATTCCCATTCAAATGAAAGGATGTATTCAAAGTTCTACATACCCTACATTCTCAAAATCTTGCTCCATTTTTAAACCCGATTCTGACCTTTCCACACACACACACACACACACACACACACACACACACACACACACACACACACACACACACACACACACACACACACACACACACACACTACTCTTCTGATATATCAAACCCAAAAATGTTTTCTATTTCCCAAAATTCCTGGTTTTCCCGGAATTTCTGGGAATTGTCTTCCCAGAAACACCCATTCCCAATTCAAACTGTTACTACGTCAACATTTTTCAACCGATTGCAAACATTTCAACACCAACCCATTCATATCATCTAGGACAATTGTGCTAGTATCAATATTTTCAAAAATTCCCAGTTTTCCCGAAATTCCCAAATTTCCCCTGAAATTCCCATTCAAATGAAAGGATGTATTCAAAGTTCTACATACCCTACATTCTCAAAATGTTGCTCCATTTTTAAACCCGATTCTGACCTTTCCACACACACACACACACACACACACACACACACACACACACACACACACACACACACACACACACACACACACACACACACTACTCTTCTGATATATCAAACCCAAAAATGTTTTTCTATTTCCCAAAATTCCTGTTTTTCCCGGAATTTCTGGGAATTTTCTCCCCAGAAATATCCATTCCAAATTCAAACTGTTACTACGTCAACATTTTTCAACCGATTGCAAACGTTTCAACACCAACCCATTCATATCATCTAGGACAATTGTGCTAGTATCAATATTTTCAAAAATTCCCAGTTTTCCCAAAATTCCCATTCAAATGAAAGGATGTATTCAAAGTTCTACATACCCTACATTCTCAAAATGTTGCTCCATTTTTAAACCCGATTCTGACCTTTCCACACACACACACACACACACACACACACACACACACACACACACACACACACACACACACACACACACACACACACACACACACACTACTCTTCTGATATATCGAACCCAGATATGTTTTTCTATTCCCCAAAATTCCTGGTTTTCTCAGAATCTCTGGGAATTTTCTCCCCAGAAATACCCATTTCCAATTCCAACTGTTACTACATCAACATTTTTCAACCGATTGCAAACATTTCAACACCAACCCATTCATATCATCTAGCACAATATTTTCAAAAATTCCCAGTTTTCCCGAAATCCCCAAATTTCCTCTGAAATTCCCATTCAAATGAAAGGATGTATTCAAAGTTCTACATACCCTACATTCTCAAAACGTTGCTCCATTTTTAAACCCGATTCTGACCTTTTCACATACACACACTAATCTTCCGATATATCGAACACAAAAAATGTTTTCTATTCCAAAAAAAATTCCTGGTTTTCCCGGAATTCCCGGGAATTTTCTCCCCGTTGACAATGAACGGGAAATACAATGGACTGGACTGCCTATCCCACAATTGTCAACCGATTCAAACCGTTCCACCAGCCACAACAGCAGGGGGCAGAATATTACCAGTTTTCGGTATTTTAGTGTGTGTTAGTAAATATCCATTGAAAATGTTCATTTAATAACCCTTCCGCCACCCACACACTCCACTCACTTTGGATAATCAAAGTACTACTTTCCGAGTTCCAAAAAACTCCAGGAATTCCCAGATTTCCCGGTTTTCCAAAGCCCTATTTTCACCTTTTACTGAAAAGTTGTTATAGTCCACATTTTTGACCAGTGCACCTTCAAAACATTCCTCTTAGTTGGTAAACCAATTCTCCTATTGGCTTTTTGAAAAAATTCCAGGGTTTCCCTAAATTCCCCAAATTCCAGAAATACCCATTCCCAATTCAAACTGTTACTACATCAACATTTTTCAACCGATTTGCTCCATTTCTAAACCCGATTCTGACCTTTCCACACACACACACACTACTCTTCCGATATATCGAAAGCAAAAATGTTTTTCTATTTCCCCAAATTCCTGGTTTTCCCGGAATTTCTGGGAATTGTCTTCCCAGAAACACCCATTCCCAATTCAAACTGTTACTACGTCAACATTTTTCAACCGATTGCAAACGTTTCAACACCAACCCATTCATATCATCTAGGACAATTGTGCTAGTATCAATATTTTCAAAAATTCCCAGTTTTCCCGAAATTCCCAAATTTCCCCTGAAATTCCCATTCAAATGAAAGGATGTATTCAAAGTTCTACATACCCTACATTCTCAAAATGTTGCTCCATTTTTAAACCCGATTCTGACCTTTCCACACACACACACACACACACACACACACACACACACACACACACACACACACACACACACACACACACACACACTACTCTTCCGATATATCAAACCCAAAAATGTTTTTCTATTTCCCAAAATTCCTGTTTTTCCCGGAATTTCTGGGAGTTTTCTCCCCAGAAATATCCATTCCAAATTCAAACTGTTACTACGTCAACATTTTTCAACCGATTGCAAACGTTTCAACACCAACCCATTCATATCATCTAGGACAATTGTGCTAGTATCAATATTTTCAAAAATTCCCAGTTTTCCCAAAATTCCCATTCAAATGAAAGGATGTATTCAAAGTTCTACATACCCTACATTCTCAAAATCTTGCTCCATTTTTAAACCCGATTCTGACCTTTACACACACACACACACACACACACACACACACACACACACACACACACACACACACACACACACACTACTCTTCTGATATATCGAACCCAGATATGTTTTTCTATTTCCCAAAATTCCTGGTTTTCTCAGAATCTCTGGGAATTTTCTCCCCAGAAATACCCATTTCCAATTCCAACTGTTACTACATCAACATTTTTCAACCGATTGCAAACATTTCAACACCAACCCATTCATATCATCTAGCACAATATTTTCAAAAATTCCCAGTTTTCCCGAAATCCCCAAATTTCCTCTGAAATTCCCATTCAAATGAAAGGATGTATTCAAAGTTCTACATACCCTACATTCTCAAAACGTTGCTCCATTTTTAAACCCGATTCTGACCTTTTCACATACACATACTAATCTTCCGATATATCGAACACAAAAAATGTTTTCTATTCCAAAAAAAATTCCTGGTTTTCCCGGAATTCCCGGGAATTTTCTCCCCGTTGACAATGAACGGGAAATACAATGGACTGGACTGCCTATCCCACAATTGTCAACCGATTCAAACCGTTCCACCAGCCACAACAGCAGGGGGCAGAATATTACCAGTTTTCGGTATTTTAGTGTGTGTTAGTAAATATCCATTGAAAATGTTCATTTAATAACCCTTCCGCCACCCACACACTCCACTCACTTTGGATAATCAAAGTACTATTTTCCGAGTTCCAAAAAACTCCAGGAATTCCCAGATTTCCCGGTTTTCCAAAGCCCTATTTTCACCTCTTACTGAAAAGTTGTTATAGTCCACATTTTTGACCAGTGCACCTTCAAAACATTCCTCTTAGTTGGTAAACCAATTCTCCTATTGGCTTTTTGAAAAAATTCCAGGGTTTCCCTAAATTCCCCAAATTCCAGAAATACCCATTCCCAATTCAAACTGTTACTACATCAACATTTTTCAACCGATTTGCTCCATTTCTAAACCCGATTCTGACCTTTCCACACACACACACTACTCTTCCGATATATCGAAAGCAAAAATGTTTTTCTATTTCCCCAAATTCCTGGTTTTCCCGGAATTTCTGGGAATTGTCTTCCCAGAAACACCCATTCCCAATTCAAACTGTTACTACGTCAACATTTTTCAACCGATTGCAAACATTTCAACACCAACCCATTCATATCATCTAGGACAATTGTGCTAGTATCAATATTTTCAAAAATTCCCAGTTTTCCCAAAATTCCCATTCAAATGAAAGGATGTATTCAAAGTTCTACATACACTACATTCTCAAAATGTTGCTCTATTTTTAAACCCGATTCTGACCTTTCCACACACACACACACACACACACACACACACACACACACACACACACACACACACACACACACACACACACACACACACACACACACACACACACACACACTACTCTTCTGATATATCAAACCCAAAAATGTTTTTCTATTTCCCAAAATTCCTGTTTTTCCCGGAATTTCTGGGAATTTTCTCCCCAGAAATATCCATTCCAAATTCAAACTGTTACTACGTCAACATTTTTCAACCGATTGCAAACGTTTCAACACCAACCCATTCATATCATCTAGGACAATTGTGCTAGTATCAATATTTTCAAAAATTCCCAGTTTTCCCAAAATTCCCATTCAAATGAAAGGATGTATTCAAAGTTCTACATACCCTACATTCTCAAAATCTTGCTCCATTTTTAAACCCGATTCTGACCTTTCCACACACACACACACACACACACACACACACACGCACACACACACACACACACACACACACACACACACACACACACACACTACTCTTCTGATATATCGAACCCAGATATGTTTTTCTATTTCCCAAAATTCCTGGTTTTCTCAGAATCTCTGGGAATTTTCTCCCCAGAAATACCCATTTCCAATTCCAACTGTTACTACATCAACATTTTTCAACCGATTGCAAACATTTCAACACCAACCCATTCATATCATCTAGCACAATATTTTCAAAAATTCCCAGTTTTCCCGAAATCCCCAAATTTCCTCTGAAATTCCCATTCAAATGAAAGGATGTATTCAAAGTTCTACATACCCTACATTCTCAAAACGTTGCTCCATTTTTAAACCCGATTCTGACCTTTTCACATACACACACTAATCTTCCGATATATCGAACACAAAATTTTTTTTCTATTCCAAAAAAAATTCCTGGTTTTCCCGGAATTCCCGGGAATTTCCTCCCCGTTGACAATGAACGGGAAATACAATGGACTGGACTGCCTATCCCACAATTGTCAACCGATTCAAACCGTTCCACCAGCCACAACAGCAGGGGGCAGAATATTACCAGTTTTCGGTATTTTAGTGTGTGTTAGTAAATATTCATTGAAAATGTTCATTTAATAACCCTTTCGCCACCCACACACTCCACCCACTTTGGACAATCAAACTACCATTTTCCAAGTTAAAAAAAACTCCAGGAATTCCCAGATTTCCCGGTATTCCAAATCCCTATTTTTACCTCTTCCTGAAAAGATGTCACAGTCCACATTTTTCAACCGTTTTTGACCAGTCCACCTTAAAAAACATTCCTCTTAGTTGGGAAAACAAATGCTTTTATTGGCTTTTCATACAAATTCCAGGGTTTCCCGAAATTCCGAAATACCTTTTCCCAATTCAAACTGTTCGTACGTCAACATTTTTTAACCGATTCCAATTATTTCAACCCATTCATATCATCTCTGACAATTGTGCTAGTATCAATATTTTCAAAAATTCCCAGTTTTCCCGAAATTCCCAAATTTCCACGAAATTCCCATTCAAATGAAGGGATCTATTCAAAGTTCTACATACCCGACATTCTCAAAATGTTGCTCTATTTTTAAACCTGATTCAGACCTTCCCCCACACACGTACTACTCTTCCAATATATTGAACGCAAAACATGTTTTCTATTTCCCCAAATTCCTGGTTTTCCTGGTATTTCAAGGAATTCTCTCCCCGTTGACAATGAGTGGGAAATACAATAGACTGCATATCCCACATTTCTCAACGGATTCGAACCGTTCCACCACCCACACACTCCACTCACTTTAGACAATCAAAACTACCATTTTCCAAGTTAAAAAAAAGTCCAGAAATTCCCAGTTTTCCCGGTTTTCCAAATCCCTATTTTGACCTCTTCCTGAAAAGTTGTCACAGTCCACATTTTCAAACGTTTTTGACCGGTCCACCTCAAAACATTCCCCTTTGTTGGGAAAACAAATGCTCTTACTGGCTTTTCGTACAAATTCCAGGGTTTCTCGAAATTCCCAAAATTCCGAAATACCCATTCCCAATTCAAACTGTTACTACGTCAACATTTTTCAACCGATTGCAAACATTTCAACACCAACCCATTCATATAATCTCGGACAATTGTGCTTGTATCAATATTTTAGAAAATTCCTCGTTTTCTCGAAATTCCCAAATTTCCCCGAAATTCCCATTCAAATGAAAGGACGTATTCAAAGTTTTACATACCCGACATTCTCAAAATTTTGCTCCATTTTTAAACCCGATTCTGACCTTCCCACACACACACACACACACACACACTACTCTTCCGGTATATCGAACGCAAAACATGTTTTCCATTTCCCCAAATACCTGGTTTTCCTGGAATTAAAGGGAATTTTCTCCCCGTTGACAATGAACGGGAAATACAATGGACTGCATATCCAACATTTCTCAACGGATTCGAACCGTTCCACCACCCACACCCTCCACTCACTTTGGACAATCAAACTACCATTTTCCAAGTTAAAAAAACTCCAGGAATTCCCAGATTTCCTGGTTTTCCAAATCCCTATTTTTCATTTCCATTCAAATGAAAGGATGTATTCAAAGTTCTACATACCCTACATTCTCAAAACGTTGCTCCATTTTTAAACCCGATTCTGACCTTTACACACACACACACACACACACACACACACACACACACACACACACACACACACACACACACACACACACACACACACACACACACACACACTACTCTTCTGATATATCGAACCCAGATATGTTTTTCTATTTCCCAAAATTCCTGGTTTTCTCAGAATCTCTGGGAATTTTCTCCCCAGAAATACCCATTTCCAATTCCAACTGTTACTACATCAACATTTTTCAACCGATTGCAAACATTTCAACACCAACCCATTCATATCATCTAGCACAATATTTTCAAAAATTCCCAGTTTTCCCGAAATCCCCAAATTTCCTCTGAAATTCCCATTCAAATGAAAGGATGTATTCAAAGTTCTACATACCCTACATTCTCAAAACGTTGCTCCATTTTTAAACCCGATTCTGACCTTTTCACATACACACACTAATCTTCCGATATATCGAACACAAAAAATGTTTTCTATTCCAAAAAAAATTCCTGGTTTTCCCGGAATTCCCGGGAATTTTCTCCCCGTTGACAATGAACGGGAAATACAATGGACTGGACTGCCTATCCCACAATTGTCAACCGATTCAAACCGTTCCACCAGCCACAACAGCAGGGGGCAGAATATTACCAGTTTTCGGTATTTTAGTGTGTGTTAGTAAATATCCATTGAAAATGTTCATTTAATAACCCTTCCGCCACCCACACACTCCACTCACTTTGGATAATCAAAGTACTATTTTCCGAGTTCCAAAAAACTCCAGGAATTCCCAGATTTCCCGGTTTTCCAAAGCCCTATTTTCACCTTTTACTGAAAAGTTGTTATAGTCCACATTTTTGACCAGTGCACCTTCAAAACATTCCTCTTAGTTGGTAAACCAATTCTCCTATTGGCTTTTTGAAAAAATTCCAGGGTTTCCCTAAATTCCCCAAATTCCAGAAATACCCATTCCCAATTCAAACTGTTACTACATCAACATTTTTCAACCGATTTGCTCCATTTCTAAACCCGATTCTGACCTTTCCACACACACACACTACTCTTCCGATATATCGAAAGCAAAAATGTTTTTCTATTTCCCCAAATTCCTGGTTTTCCCGGAATTTCTGGGAATTGTCTTCCCAGAAACACCCATTCCCAATTCAAACTGTTACTACGTCAACATTTTTCAACCGATTGCAAACATTTCAACACCAACCCATTCATATCATCTAGGACAATTGTGCTAGTATCAATATTTTCAAAAATTCCCAGTTTTCCCGAAATTCCCAAATTTCCCCTGAAATTCCCATTCAAATGAAAGGATGTATTCAAAGTTCTACATACCCTACATTCTCAAAATGTTGCTCCATTTTTAAACCCGATTCTGACCTTTCCACACACACACACACACACACACACACACACACACACACACACACACACACACACACACACACACACACACACACTACTCTTCTGATATATCAAACCCAAAAATGTTTTTCTATTTCCCAAAATTCCTGTTTTTCCCGGAATTTCTGGGAATTTTCTCCCCAGAAATATCCATTCCAAATTCAAACTGTTACTACGTCAACATTTTTCAACCGATTGCAAACGTTTCAACACCAACCCATTCATATCATCTAGGACAATTGTGCTAGTATCAATATTTTCAAAAATTCCCAGTTTTCCCAAAATTCCCATTCAAATGAAAGGATGTATTCAAAGTTCTACATACCCTACATTCTCAAAATCTTGCTCCATTTTTAAACCCGATTCTGACCTTTCCACACACACACACACACACACACACACACACACACACACACACACACACACACACACACACACACACACACACACACACACACACACACACACACACACACACACAACTCTTCTGATATATCGAACCCAGATATGTTTGTCTATTTCCCAAAATTCCTGGTTTTCTCAGAATCTCTGGGAATTTTCTCCCCAGAAATAGCCATTTCCAATTCCAACTGTTACTACATCAACATTTTTCAACCGATTGCAAACATTTCAACACCAACCCATTCATATCATCTAGCACAATATTTTCAAAAATTCCCAGTTTTCCCGAAATCCCCAAATTTCCTCTGAAATTCCCATTCAAATGAAAGGATGTATTCAAAGTTCTACATACCCTACATTCTCAAAACGTTGCTCCATTTTTAAACCCGATTCTGACCTTTTCACATACACACACTAATCTTCCGATATATCGAACACAAAAAATGTTTTCTATTCCAAAAAAAATTCCTGGTTTTCCCGGAATTCCCGGGAATTTTCTCCCCGTTGACAATGAACGGGAAATACAATGGACTGGACTGCCTATCCCACAATTGTCAACCGATTCAAACCGTTCCACCAGCCACAACAGCAGGGGGCAGAATATTACCAGTTTTCGGTATTTTAGTGTGTGTTAGTGAATATTCATTGAAAATGTTCATTTAATAACCCTTTCGCCACCCACACACTCCACCCACTTTGGACAATCAAACTACCATTTTCCAAGTTAAAAAAAACTCCAGGAATTCCCAGATTTCCCGGTATTCCAAATCCCTATTTTTACTTCTTCCTGAAAAGATGTCACAGTCCACATTTTTCAACCGTTTTTGACCAGTCCACCTTTAAAAACATTCCTCTTAGTTGGGAAAACAAATGCTTTTATTGGCTTTTCATACAAATTCCAGGGTTTCCCGAAATTCCGAAATACCTTTTCCCAATTCAAACTGTTCGTACGTCAACATTTTTTAACCGATTCCAATTATTTCAACCCATTCATATCATCTCGGACAATTGTGCTAGTATCAATATTTTCAAAAATTCCCAGTTTTCCCGAAATTCCCAAATTTCCACGAAATTCCCATTCAAATGAAGGGATCTATTCAAAGTTCTACATACCCGACATTCTCAAAATGTTGCTCTATTTCTAAACCCGATTCTGACCTTTCCACACACACACACTACTCTTCCGATATATCGAAAGCAAAAATGTTTTTCTATTTCCCCAAATTCCTGGTTTTCCCGGAATTTCTGGGAATTGTCTTCCCAGAAACACCCATTCCCAATTCAAACTGTTACTACGTCAACATTTTTCAACCGATTGCAAACATTTCAACACCAACCCATTCATATCATCTAGGACAATTGTGCTAGTATCAATATTTTCAAAAATTCCCAGTTTTCCCGAAATTCCCAAATTTCCCCTGAAATTCCCATTCAAATGAAAGGATGTATTCAAAGTTCTACATACCCTACATTCTCAAAATGTTGCTCCATTTTTAAACCCGATTCTGACCTTTCCACACACACACACACACACACACACACACACACACACACACACACACACACACACACACACACACACACACACACACACACACACACACACACTACTCTTCTGATATATCCAACCCAAAAATGTTTTTCTATTTCCCAAAATTCCTGTTTTTCCCGGAATTTCTGGGAATTTTCTCCCCAGAAATATCCATTCCAAATTCAAACTGTTACTACGTCAACATTTTTCAACCGATTGCAAACGTTTCAACACCAACCCATTCATATCATCTAGGACAATTGTGCTAGTATCAATATTTTCAAAAATTCCCAGTTTTCCCAAAATTCCCATTCAAATGAAAGGATGTATTCAAAGTTCTACATACCCTACATTCTCAAAATCTTGCTCCATTTTTAAACCCGATTCTGACCTTTACACACACACACACACACACACACGCACACACACACACACACACACACACACACACACACACACACACACACACACACACACACACACACACACACACACACACACACACACACACACACACAACTCTTCTGATATATCGAACCCAGATATGTTTTTCTATTTCCCAAAATTCCTGGTTTTCTCAGAATCTCTGGGAATTTTCTCCCCAGAAATACCCATTACCAATTCCAACTGTTACTACATCAACATTTTTCAACCGATTGCAAACATTTCAACACCAACCCATTCATATCATCTAGCACAATATTTTCAAAAATTCCCAGTTTTCCCGAAATCCCCAAATTTCCTCTGAAATTCCCATTCAAATGAAAGGATGTATTCAAAGTTCTACATACCCTACATTCTCAAAACGTTGCTACATTTTTAAACCCGATTCTGACCTTTTCACATACACACACTAATCTTCCGATATATCAAACACAAAAAATGTTTTCTATTCCAAAAAAAATTCCTGGTTTTCCCGGAATTCCCGGGAATTTCCTCCCCGTTGACAATGAACGGGAAATACAATGGACTGGACTGACTATCCCACAATTGTCAACCGATTCAAACCGTTCCACCAGCCACAACAGCAGGGGGCAGAATATTACCAGTTTTCGGTATTTTAGTGTGTGTTAGTAAATATTCATTGAAAATGTTCATTTAATAACCCTTTCGCCACCCACACACTCCACCCACTTTGGACAATCAAACTACCATTTTCCAAGTAAAAAAAAACTCCAGGAATTCCCAGATTTCCCGGTATTCCAAATCCCTATTTTTACCTCTTCCTGAAAAGATGTCACAGTCCACATTTTTCAACCGTTTTTGACCAGTCCACCTTAAAAAACATTCCTCTTAGTTGGGAAAACAAATGCTTTTATTGGCTTTTCATACAAATTCCAGGGTTTCCCGAAATTCCGAAATACCTTTTCCCAATTCAAACTGTTCGTACGTCAACATTTTTTAACCGATTCCAATTATTTCAACCCATTCATATCATCTCGGACAATTGTGCTAGTATCAATATTTTCAAAAATTCCCAGTTTTCCCGAAATTCCCAAATTTCCACGAAATTCCCATTCAAATGAAGGGATCTATTCAAAGTTCTACATACCCGACATTCTCAAAATGTTGCTCTATTTTTAAACCTGATTCAGACCTTCCCCCACACACGTACTACTCTTCCAATATATTGAACCCAAAACATGTTTTCTATTTCCCCAAATTCCTGGTTTTCCCGGTATTTCAAGGAATTCTCTCCCCGTTGACAATGAGTGGGAAATACAATAGACTGCATATCCCACATTTCTCAACGGATTCGAACCGTTCCACCACCCACACACTCCACTCACTTTAGACAATCAAAACTACCATTTTCCAAGTTAAAAAAAGTCCAGAAATTCCCAGTTTTCCCGGTTTTCCAAATCCCTATTTTGACCTCTTCCTGAAAAGTTGTCACAGTCCACATTTTCAAACGTTTTTGACCGGTCCACCTCAAAACATTCCCCTTTGTTGGGAAAACAAATGCTCTTACTGGCTTTTCGTACAAATTCCAGGGTTTCTCGAAATTCCCAAAATTCCGAAATACCCATTCCCAATTCAAACTGTTACTACGTCAACATTTTTCAACCGATTCCAAACATTTCAACACCAACCCATTCATATCATCTCGGACAATTGTGCTTGTATCAATATTTTAGAAAATTCCTCGTTTTCTCGAAATTCCCAAATTTCCCCGAAATTCCCATTCAAATGAAAGGACGTATTCAAAGTTCTACATACCCGACATTCTCAAAATGTTGCTCTATTTTTAAACCTGATTCAGACCTTCCCCCACACACGTACTACTCTTCCAATATATTGAACGCAAAACATGTTTTCTATTTCCCCAAATTCCTGGTTTTCCCGGTATTTCAAGGAATTCTCTCCCCGTTGACAATGAGTGGGAAATACAATAGACTGCATATCCCACATTTCTCAACGGATTCGAACCGTTCCACCACCCACACACTCCACTCACTTTAGACAATCAAAACTACCATTTTCCAAGTTTAAAAAAAGTCCAGAAATTCCCAGTTTTCCCGGTTTTCCAAATCCCTATTTTGACCTCTTCCTGAAAAGTTGTCACAGTCCACATTTTCAAACGTTTTTGACCGGTCCACCTCAAAACATTCCCCTTTGTTGGGAAAACAAATGCTCTTACTGGCTTTTCGTACAAATTCCAGGGTTTCTCGAAATTCCCAAAATTCCGAAATACCCATTCCCAATTCAAACTGTTACTACGTCAACATTTTTCAACCGATTCCAAACATTTCAACACCAACCCATTCATATAATCTCGGACAATTGTGCTTGTATCAATATTTTAGAAAATTCCTCGTTTTCTCGAAATTCCCAAATTTCCCCGAAATTCCCATTCAAATGAAAGGACGTATTCAAAGTTTTACATACCCGACATTCTCAAAATGTTGCTCCATTTTTAAACCCGATTCTGACCTTTCCACACACACACACACACACACACACACACACACACACACACACACACACTACTCTTCCGGTATATCGAAAGCAAAACATGTTTTCCATTTCCCCAAATACCTGGTTTTCCTGGAATTACAGGGAATTTTCTCCCCGTTGACAATGAACGGGAAATACAATGGACTGCATATCCAACATTTCTCAACGGATTCGAACCGTTCCACCACCCACACCCTCCACTCACTTTGGACAATCAAACTACCATTTTCCAAGTTAAAAAAACTCCAGGAATTCCCAGATTTCCTGGTTTTCCAAATCCCTATTTTTCATTTCCATTCAAATGAAAGGACGTATTCAAAGTTCTACATACCCTACATTCTCAAAATGTTGCTCCATTTTTAAACGCGATTCTGACCATTCCACACACACAATACTCTTCCGATATTTCGAACGCAAAACATGTTTTCTATTTCCCAAAAAGTATCCAACATTTCTGTTTTCTAAAGTAAATCAAATGTTCTTTTGAATCAAATAATAATCGTGATTATTCTGAAAATCTATCTTTTTTACATCCCTAATGATTGATCACAGTAAATTGTTTGCTTGCATGATTTCAATTTAGCTTTAAAAATTACCTTGATATTTTGACACAACTTTTACTCAATAAACAAAATGTATTTGCTCAATACTTGGTAATGGTATCTAAAGCATAATGTTTTACTGAGCACACTTTCACTGATTTGTGTAACAACCTGTATAAGTACTGGAGCATGTGCGGTCAAAATTAACTAGACAATAATTGATGAGCCTTTTGTCTGCCATTGTGTATTGCTGTACCGTGTAGTTGTCTGTGGCTTAATGTCAACATTTGCCTGTACTTATTTGACAAGTACAGGCATGTTTGTTTATTTATCCATCCATCCATTTTCTACCGCTTGTCCCTTTTGGGGTCGCGGGGGTCGCTGGAGCCTATCTCAGCTGCATTCGGGCGGTAGGCGGGGTACACCCTGGACAAGTCGCCCACCTCATCGCAGTTGTTTATTTATTTTATTTTATATATAATGTTTGTTGGTTACTTGTGTTTAATTGTACAAAAAACAAAAGCAGTGAAGTTGGCACGTTGTGTAAATGGTAAATAAAAACAGAATACAATGATTTGCAAATCCTTTTCAACTTATATTCAATTGAATAGACTGCAAAGACAAGATATTTAATGTTCCAACTGAGAAACTTACTTTTTTTTTTGCAAATAATCATTAACTTAGAATTTAATGGCAGTAACACATTGCAAAAAAGTTGGCACAGGGGCATTTTTACCACTGTGTTACATGGCCTTTCCTTTTAACAACACTCAGTAAACGTTTGGGAACTGAGGAGACACATTTTTGAAGCTTTTCAGGTGGAATTCTTTCCCATTCTTGCTTGATGTACAGCTTAAGTTGTTTAACAGTCCGGGGGTCTCTGTTGTGGTATTTTAGGCTTCATAATGCGCCACACATTTTCAATGGGAGACAGGTCTGGACTACAGGCAGGCCAGTCTAGTACCCGCACTCTTTTACTATGAAGCCACGCTGTTGTAACACGTGGCTTGGCAATGTCTTGCTGAAATAAGCAGGGGCGTCCATGATAACATTGCTTGGGTGGCAACATATGTTGCTCCAAAACCTGTATGTACCTTTCAGCATTAATGGTGCCTTCACAGATGCGTAAATTACCCATGTCTTGGGCACTAATACACCCCCTTACCATCACAGATGCCGACTTTTGAACTTTGTGCCTATAACAATCCGGATAGTTCTTTTCCTCTTTGTTCCGGAGGACACAACATCCACAGTTTCCAAAATCAATTTGTAATGTGGACTCGTCAAACCACAGAACACTTTTCTACTTTGCATCAGTCCATCTTAGATGAGCTCGGGCCCAGTGAATCCGGCAGCGTTTCTGGGTGTTGTTGATAAATGGCTTTGGCTTTGCATAATAGAGTTTTAACTTGCACTTACAGATGCAGCGACAAACTGTAGTTACTGACAGTGGTTTTCTGAAGTGTTCCTGAGCCCATGTGGTGATATTCTTTACACACTGATGTCGCTTTTTGATGCAGTACCGCCTGAGGGATCGAATGTCCGTAATATCATCGCTTACGTGCAGTGATTTCTTCAAATTCTCTGAACCTTTTGATGATATTACGGACCGTAGATGGTGAAATCCCTAAGTTCCTTGCAATAGCTCATTGAGAAATTATGTTTTTAAACCGTTGGACAATTTGCTCACGCATTTGTTGACAAAGTGGTGACCCTCGCCCCATCCTTGTTTGTGAATGACTGAGCATTTCATGGAAGCTGCTTTTATACCCAACCATGACACCCACCTGTTCCAAATGAGCCTGTTCACCTGTGGGATGTTCCAAATAAGTGTTTGATGAGCATTCCTTAACTTTCTCAGTCTTTTTTGCCACTAGTGCCAGCTTAATCGAAACATGTTGCAGGCATCAAATTCCAAATGAGCTAAAATTTGCAAAAAATAAAGTTTTCCAGTTTGAATGTTAAGCATCTTGTCTTTGCAGTCTATTCAATTGAATATAGGTTGAAAAGGATTTGCAAATCATTGTATTCTGTTGTTATTTACCATTTACACAACGTGCCAACTTCACTGCTTTTGGGGTTTGTATATATGTTTTAAAAATAAACAAATAGATTCAACGATTAATCTGCGTTGATCAATTTTCGGTGATTAATCACTAAACTCGTTAAACATAACAGCCCTAATTCTGACTATGTTTGTGTGGTTGTTTCTGACTCCACAAGGTGGAGTCAGAAAAGAACACATTTCACCATAACCTTTGTCCCATTATTGACAGTATTTTGGTGAAAGAAATCTAAAACGAATCCGACCGCAGCCTCGGGTCATGTGACTCCCACTTGGCCAAGGAGAGTTTCGACGGGTAGAAGACTGAAAGTGAAGACAGAAAGTGCGGTGGCGCTTGTTTTTAATCTTTCTTTTTCGTTCCAGACCTCTGTCATGGTTTGGTTTTACTCACACTCTCGGTTCCGCCCACTGAAGATCACCAATGTCTTCTTGTAATTTGCAGCCTTTAGTGTAAACACCTTCTTTAAAATAGTTTGCATCGGTGCTCAGCGTCATTTTGCCATGTTCCGTGTAACCCTTTATATACTTTTTGAATCAAATCTGAATGTAATTTGATGCATGTTTCGGACTATAAGTTTTTAACACTTTTCCCATCACGCACTGTAATGGATTTAAATTGGTGTAATTTTGATTTTTTTATGATGTTTGGACGTTTTTCATGATATCCACGAAAGTTCAGTGAGCAGGTTGTGTTATGTGTGACGATGTGTGTTGACCTTTATTAGGGCCCGCAGTGGCCCATTGCAAAAGGACTCCCACAGGGAGTCCTTATGCAATGGGACATAAGGACCTATTGAATTTCTAAGGTTTTATTATTATTATTATTTTTCTTCCGCCGCCTCTTTGAGCACTAATTTGACCCACTTAACATGCTTCAAAACTCACCATATTTGACCCACACATCAGGACCTGCGAAAATTGTCTTTTAATAAAAAAACCAAACTGCAAAAATCAAAATTGCGCTCTAGCGCCCCCTAGGAAAAAAAAAACTACACTGCCTGTAACTCCCACTAGGAAGGTCGGAAAGACATGAAACAAAATCCTCTATGTAGGTCTGACTCACACCTAACTTTCATAATGGTACATTCTCGGGCTAAAATCAACAGGAAGTTGGCAATTCCCCCTTCAAGACAAAAAAGTACTAAAAACAGTCACTTTTGTCGCTTTGCGCTGTAATTTGACCCCCTTAACATGCTTCAAAACTCACCGAACTGAACGCACACATCAGGACTGGCAAAAACTGTGATCTAATAAAAAAACCTTACCCAAAATTCTAAAATTGCGCTCTACAGCAATTTTTGAATAAAACGGACAAAAAACTTCTCCTCGTAAGTAAAACATTACTAAACTGCCTGTAACTCGCACTGGGAAGGTCGGAGAGAGATGAAACAAAAACCTCTATGTAGGTCTCACTTAGACCTACATTTAATAAATTGACAACCCCCAGCAAAAATCAACAGGAAGTTTGCTATTCCCCCTTCAACACAACATTTTGGTAAAAACCCGTCCCCTTTCTTCAAACATTATCTCCTCTGAGCGCGTTTGTTGTTTCGGCTTCAAACTAACACAGGAGAGAGATTGAACCCTTCTGATTAAAAGTTGGTGAAAGAGTTGTGATACCTGCTCCGGTTTTGATTTTATGACCCTTCAAAGACCCGCTGCACTGATGCTCCTGCGGTGCTGTTTTTTTAAGATGGCTGCTCAAAAGCAGGAAGCACCAACGTGCCCACACAATGCAGACAAGGTAGGTACACTACACAAAAGTCTTGGGACACTTCAGACTAAAAGTAGACAAAAGTATTGGGACACTTAGGACTAGCACCTGCCAAATACGCGGGCCCGACCAACGCTGCTTGCAGCTTTAATGTTAGTTGCATTTTCTTTTTCTTTGTTCTTAATATATCTTAATATATCTTAAATATGTCATAAAAAATATCTTAAATGTCTTAATATAGGGCAGCACGGTGGTAGAGGGGTTAGTGCGTCTGCCTCACAATACGAAGGACCTGAGTAGTCTTGGGTTCAATCCCAGGCTCGGGATCTTTCTGTGTGGAGTTTGCATGTTCTCCCCGTGACTGCGTGGGTTCCCTCCGGGTACTCCGGCTTCCTCCCACCTCCAAAAACATGCACCTGGGGATAGGTTGATTGGCAACACTAAATGGGCCCTAGTGTGTGAATGTGAGTGTGAATGTTGTCTGTCTATCTGTGTTGGCCCTGCGATGAGGTGGCGACTTGTCCAGGGTGTACCCCGCCTTCCGCCCGATTGTAGCTGAGATAGGCTCCAGCGCCCCCCGCGACCCCAAAGGGAATAAGCGGTAGGAAATGGATGGATGGATGGATGGATGTCTTAATACATCTTAAATATATCTTTAGATATCTTTAAAAAAAAAAAGCCTAATTATGTTTTAAAAGCATCTTAAATGTGTCTTATACATATGTCGAAAAAAATACCTTAAATATGTCTTAGTATATCTTACAAAGGCCTAATTATGTCTTGAAAGCATCTTAAATGTGTCTTAAATATGTCATGAAAATATCTTAAATATGTCTAAAGAAAACCTTAAAAAGGCCTAATCATGTCTTAAAAGTATCTTAAATGTGTCCTAAATATGTCATAAAAATATCTTAAATATGTCTTTAAATATCTTTAAAGAAAAGCCTAATTATGTCTTAAAAGTATCTTAAATGTGTCTTATACATATGTCGGAAAAAATACCTTAAATATGTCTTAGTATATCTTACAAAGGCCTAATTATGTCTTAAAAGCATCTTAAATGTGTTCCAGAAATATCCTAAATATGTGTTAATATATCCTAAATATGTCTTAAAATATCTTAAAAAGGCCTAATTATGTCTTAAAAGCATCTTAATTACGTCCTAAATATGGTACCGGTCCGTGGACCAATTGGTACTGGGCCGTACAACAAAAAAATAAAAATAAATATATACATATATATATATATATATATATATATATATATATATATTTTTTTTTTTTTTTTTTAAATTTTTTAATTTTTTAAATTTTTTTAATTATTATTATTATTATTAAATCAACATAAAAAACATATATAATATATAATGTATATATCAATATAGATCAATACAGTTTGCAGGGATACAGTCCGTAAGCACACATGATTGTATTTCTTTATGACAAAAAAATAATAATAATAATAAAATAATACCCCCCCACCCCCGGTCCGTGGGACACATTTTCAAGCGTTGACCGGTCCGCAGATACAAAAAGGTTGGGGACCACTGTCTTAAAATATCTTAAAAAAGGCCTAATCATGTCTTAAAAGCATCTTAAATGTGTCCTAATTATGTAAATAAAAATATATTAAATATGTGTTAATAAATCTTATATACCGGTATGTCTTAAAATATCTTAAAAATGCTTAACCATGTCTTAAAAGCATCTTAAATGTGTCTTAAATATGTCATTAAAAAAAACAAAAAACAGTGAAGTTGGCACGTTCTGTAAATGGTAAATAAAAACAGAATACAACGATTTGCAAATCCTTTTCAACTTATATTCAATTTAATAGACTGCAAAGACAAGATACTTAATGTTCAAACTGGAAAACTTTGTTATTTTTTTGCAAATATTAGCTCATTTGAAATTTTATGCCTGCAACATGTTTCAGAAAAGCTGGCACAAGTGGCAAAAAAGACAGAAAGTTGAGGAAAGCTCATCAAACACTTATTTGGAACATCCCACGGGTGAACAGGCTAATTGGGAACAGGTGGGTGCCCTGATTGGATATAAAAGCATCCATCCATGAAATGCTCAGTCATTCACAAACAAGGATGGGACGAGGGTCACCACTTTGTCAACAAATTGTCGAATAGTTTAAGAACAGCATTTCTCAATGAGTTATTGCAAGGAAATTAAGGATTCCACCATGTACGGTCTGTAATATCAACAAAAGGTTCAGAGAGTCTGGAGAAATCACTGCACGTAAGCGATGATATTACAGACCTTCGATCCCTCAGGCGGTACTGCATCAAAAAGCGACATCAGTGTGTAAAGGATATCACCACATGGGCTCAGGAACACTTCAGAAAACCACTGTCAGTAACTACAGTTGGTCGCTCCATCTGTATGTGCCAGTTAAAACTCTACTATGCAAAGCCAAAGCCATTTATCAACAACACCCAGAAACGCTGCCGGCTTCGCTGGGCCCGAGCTCATCTAAGATGGACTGATACAAAGTGGAAAAGTGTTCTGTGGTCTGACGAGTCCACATTTCAAACTTTAGATATCTTGTCTTTGCAGTCTATGCAATTGAATATACAGGTAAAAGCCAGTAAATTAGAATATTTTGAAAAACTTGATTTATTTCAGTAATTGCATTCAAAAGGTGTAACTTGTACATTATATTTATTCATTGCACACAGACTGATGCATTCAAATGTTTATTTCATTTAATTTTGATGATTTGAAGTGGCAACAAATGAAAATCCAAAATTCCGTGTGTCACAAAATTAGAATATTACTTAAGGCTAATACAAAAAAGGGATTTTTAGAAATGTTGGCCAACTGAAAAGTATGAAAATGAAAAATATGAGCATGTACAATACTCAATACTTGGTTGGAGCTCCTTTTGCCTCAATTACTGCGTTTATGCGGCGTGGCATGGAGTCGATGAGTTTCTGGCACTGCTCAGGTGTTATGAGAGCCCAGGTTGCTCTGATAGTGGCCTTCAACTCTTCTGCGTTTTTGGGTCTGGCATTCTGCATCTTCCTTTTCACAATACCCCACAGATTTTCTATGGGGCTAAGGTCAGGGGAGTTGGCGGGCCAATTTAGAACAGAAATACCATGGTCCGTAAACCAGGCACGGGTAGATTTTGCGCTGTGTGCAGGCGCCAAGTCCTGTTGGAACTTGAAATCTCCATCTCCATAGAGCAGGTCAGCAGCAGGAAGCATGAAGTGCTCTAAAACTTGCTGGTAGACGGCTGCGTTGACCCTGGATCTCAGGAAACAGAGTGGACCGACACCAGCAGATGACATGGCACCCCAAACCATCACCCAACCATGAAATTTTGCATTTCCTTTGGAAATCGAGGTCCCAGAGTCTGGAGGAAGACAGGAGAGGCACAGGATCCACGTTGCCTGAAGTCTAGTGTAAAGTTTCCACCATCAGTGATGGTTTGGGGTGCCATGTCATCTGCTGGTGTCGGTCCACTCTGTTTCCTGAGATCCAGGGTCAACGCAGCCGTCTACCAGCAAGTTTTAGAGCACTTCATGCTTCCTGCTGCTGACCTGCTCTATGGAGATGGAGATTTCAAGTTCCAACAGGACTTGGCGCCTGCACACAGCGCAAAATCTACCCGTGCCTGGTTTACGGACCATGGTATTTCTGTTCTAAATTGGCCCGCCAACTCCCCTGACCTTAGCCCCATAGAAAATCTGTAGGGTATTGTGAAAAGGAAGATGCAGAATGCCAGACCCAAAAACGCAGAAGAGTTGAAGGCCACTATCAGAGCAACCTGGGCTCTCATAACACCTGAGCAGTGCCAGAAACTCATCGACTCCATGCCACGCCGCATTAACGCAGTAATTGAGGCAAAAGGAGCTCCAACCAAGTATTGAGTATTGTACATGCTCATATTTTTCATTTTCATACTTTTCAGTTGGCCAACATTTCTAAAAATCCCTTTTTTGTATTAGCCTTAAGTAATATTCTAATTTTGTGACACACGGAATTTTGGATTTTCATTTGTTGCCACTTCAAATCATCAAAATTAAATAAAATAAACATTTGAATGCATCAGTCTGTGTGCAATGAATAAATATAATGTACAAGTTACACCTTTTGAATGCAATTACTGAAATAAATCAAGTTTTTCAAAATATTCTAATTTACTGGCTTTTACCTGTAAGTTGAAAAGGATTTGTAAATCTTTGTATTCTGTTTTTATTGACCATTTTTTGTATTTTTAAATGGCGTTAATTTGAGTTAGCGTTGTTTCATACTACATCCGTGCTTGTGTATCCTTTGCCTCGTCACCATGGCGATGAACATTAATAAGAAGAACACTGTTGATCTTGAGAGACGCTCGGGCTTGACGGGGTCAAAGGTCCCGTCTGTTATCGTCAAAATTGACAGCACAAATGTATCATTGGCTTCGCCCGCACTCCTCTCTTTGTATCGCCCACACGCGCATGTGCGTGTGTGTGTGTGTGTGTGTGTGTGTGTGTGCGATGGGTGGAAGGGGCAAAACAAGTCACGTAGCACCATGAGGAAGGAAGTCGGGGGCTGATGTGGTTTCAGTAAAGTCAGCCTGTTCAAAGTGTGGTAAGTGTCTATTCCAGGGTCAAACTTCATTAACTTCAACACTCCGCAGGTCTATAAAAAAAAAAAGAAGTAAGTTTAGGAGTGTGAATAGAAGAAAAAGAGTCGTCTTCCACCGCACTCAAAGTCAATTTGACACGATAGCGGACAAGGAGAAAGCTAAAATGTGCAAAATTTAACACACACAAAAAAATGTTCTTGTTTCAAGAAGTTTGTCTAAAGCAGTTTTTCTCAAATAGGATGTGTTTGTGTGTGTGTGTGTGTGTGTGTGTGTGTGTTGAGGCACCGAGGGTACATACTTTATCAGTATCGTTCACTCTAAGACGTGCCCATTACTCATTTTGATTTAAAACAAATATTTTATTCGTTTTAGTTTTGTAGGTTAAATTGTTTTATAAATTGTGCTTCTGATCAATTAGAATGTATTATTATTCATTGATTTAATTTAATTTTGTTGAATATTATGTATTTTATGTATTATTTATAATATAGTAATGTATTATTATTTATTTTTTAATTATATACAAACCCCGTTTCCATATGAGTTGGGAAATTGTGTTAGATGTAAATATAAACGGAATACAATGATTTGCAAATCATTTTCAACCCATATTCAATTGAATGCACTACAAAGGCAACATATTTGATGTTCAAACTCATAAACTTAATTTTTTTTTTGCAAATAATAATTAACTTAGAATTTCATGGCTGCAACACGTGCCAAAGTAGTTGGGAAAGGGCATGTTCACCACTGTGTTACATGGCCTTTCCTTTTAACAACACTCAGTAAACGTTTGGGAACTGAGGAGACACATTTTTTAAGCTACTCAGGTGGAATTATTTCCCATTCTTGCTTGATGTACAGCTTAAGTTGTTCAACAGTCCGGGGGTCTCCGTTTTGGTATTTTAGGCTTCATAATGCGCCACACATTTTCAATGGGAGACAGGTCTGGACTACAGGCAGGCCAGTCTAGTACCCGCACTCTTTTACTATGAAGCCACGTTGACGTAACACGTGGCTTGGCATTGTCTTGCTGAAATAAGCAGGGGCGTCCATGGTAACGTTGCTTGGATGGCAACATATGTTGCTCCAAAACCTGTATGTACCTTTCAGCATTAATGGCGCCTTCACAGATGTGTAAGTTACCCATGTCTTGGGCACTAATACACCCCCATACCACCACACATGCTGGCTTTTCAACTTTGCGCCTATAACAATCCGGATGGTTCTTTTCCTCTTTGGTCCGGAGGACACGACGTCCGCAGATTCCAAAAACAATTTGAAATGTGGACTCGTCAGACCACAGAACACTTTTCCACTTTGTATCAGTCCATCTTAGATGAGCTCAGGCCCAGCGAAGCCGACGGCGTTTCTGGGTGTTTATAAACGGTTTTCGCCTTGCATAGGAGAGTTTTAACTTGCACTTACAGATGTAGCAACCAACTGTAGTTACTGACAGTGGGTTTTTGAAGTGTTCCTGAGCACAATGTGGTGATATCCTTTACACACTGATGTCGCTTGTACAGTACAGCCTGAGGGATCGAAGGTCACGGGCTTAGCTGCTTACGTGCAGTGATTTCTCCAGATTCTCTGAACCTTTTGATGATATTACGGACCGTAGATGGTGAAATCCCTAAATTCCTTGCAATAGCTGGTTGAGAAAGGTTTTTCTTAAACTGTTCAACAATTTGCTCACGCATTTGTTGACAAAGTGGTGACCCTCGCCCCATCCTTGTTTGTGAATGACTGAGCATTTCATGGAATCTACTTTTATACCCAATCATGGCACCCACCTGTTCCCAATTTGCCTGTTCACCTGTGGGATGTTCCAAATAAGTGTTTGATGAGCATTCCTCAACTTTATCAGTATTTATTTCCACCTTTCCCAACTTCTTTGTCACGTATTGCTGGCATCAAATTCTAAAGTTAATGATTATTTGCAAAAAACATTTTTTTTTTATCAGTTTGAATATCAAATATGTTGTTTTCATAGCATAATCAACTGAATATGGGTTGAAAATGATTTGCAAATCATTGTATTCCGTTTATATTTACAGCTAACACAATTTCCCAACTCATATGGAAACAGGGTTTGTATATATATATATTTTTTTGTTTGTTTGTTTGTTTTTTGTATTAAATGCTTCAAGTCGGTCAAAAATGTTTATGGCTTAAATGAGAATTTTTTTTAATTATTTCAGGTAAATTGATGCACTTAAAATTTTCCCTGTTAGAGACTAAAAACAATTATATTTTTCTTTAATGTTAATAAGGATACAATGTTATGCAGAGGTGTATTTAAAACAGTTCTATAGACAAATTATATTATTTTTATCGTCGCGGCGGAAAGTGGGGGGATTGAATTTTTTTTCTTCTTCTCGAGGAGGTGTTACAAAAAATAACTGTTATCATAATTTTGCCCATTTTGAGCTTTCATTTTCCTTTTCTTGCAACCAACATTGTGTTTCTGCATTATGGATGACTCAGTGTGTGTGGGTGTACAAGTGTGTGTGTGTGTGAGTGTGTGTGTGTGAGTGTGTGTGTGTGTGATCATCTTAAATGTGTCTTAAACATGTTTTGAAAATATTTTTAAGGTGTCCTAAAAATATCTTATAAATGTCTTAATATATAAAATGTCCTAAAATGTCTTAAATATGTTTAAAAAATATCTTAAACGTGTCCTAAATTTTTTTTTAAATATCTTCAATGTGCTAAATATTTTTTTGAAATATTTTTAATTTGTCTTAAAAATATCGTGAATGTGTCTTAAATATGCCTTAAAATATCTTAAATTTGTCCTAAAAATGTCTTAAATGTCTTAGAAATATCGTCACTATGTGGTAAATATTTATTAAAAATATTTTAAATATGTCTTTAGAATATCTTAAATATGTCTTAAAAATATCTTAAATGTGTCTTAAAAATGTCTTCAAAATGTCTTAAAAATATATTCAGCCTGTGGTAAATATATCCTAAAAACATAATTTATGTGTCTTAAATATATCTTAAAACATATCTTAAATGTGTCCTAAGATGTCTTAAATGTGTACTAAAAATGTCTTATATTGTCTTGAAAATATCTTCTGCATTGGTAAATATTCTTAACAACACCATTAATGTGTTGTACATAGGTCTTTAAAAAATATCTTAAATGTGTCCTAAAAAATGTATTAAATATTTTTTGGAAATATTTTTAATTTGTTTTAAAAATATCGTAAATGTGTCTTAATTATGCCTTAAAATATCTTAAATTTGTCCTAAAAATGTCTTAAATGTCTTAGAAATATTGTCACTATGTGGTAAATATTTCTTTAAAATATTTCAAATATGTCTTCAGAATATCTTAAATGTGTCTTAAATTGGTCTTAAAAATATATTAACATATGTCCTAAAAATGTCTTCAATATGTCTTAAAATATATTCAGCCTGTGATAAATATATCCTAAAAACATAATTTATGTGTCTTAAATATATCTTAAAAAATATCTTAAATGTGTCCTAAAATGTCTTAAATGTGTCCTAAGATGTCTTAAATGTGTACTAAAAATGTCTTATATATGTCTTGAAAATATCTTCTGCATTGGTAAATATGTCTTAACACCATTAATGTGTTGTGCATAGGTCTTAAAAAATATCTTAAATGTGTCCTAAAATGTCTTGAATGTGTCCTAAAATGTCTTAAATATGTCCTAAAATATCTTCAACATGTGGTAAATATGTTTAAAAACATCTTAAATGTGTCTTAAACATGTATTAAAAAATAATTTAAATATGTCCTAAACATATCTTAAATATGTCTTGAAAATACCTTGAATGTGTCTTAAAAATTTCTTAAATATGTTTTAAAAATATCTTCAACGTGTCCTAAAATGTCTTAAAATATCTTCAATATGTGTTAAATATTTCTTAGAAATTTTCTAAATTTGTCTTAAAAATATCGTAAATGTGTCTTAAATATGCCCTAAAATATCTTAATTTGTCCTAAAAATGTCTTAAAAATATCATCACTATGTGTTAAATATTTCTTTAAAAGATTTTAAATATGTTTGAAAAATATCTTCAATATGTGGTAAATATGTTTTAAAAACATCCTTAATGTTGTTATAAATATGTGTTAAAATATATTAAATGCATCTTAAAGATCTGCAATATAACTTAACTAGGTCTTAAAATATATTAAATAAGTCTTAAAATATCTTAAATTAGATTTTTGTGATTAAGGGCTATATAAATAATCTTGGATTCATTTATTGATATGTTTTTAAAAAAATCTTCCCAAATGTAACTTAAATGTGTCTTGAAATCATTCAAATGTGTCCTAAAAATATCTGAAATATGTTTTAAAAATTTATCAAATATGTTTTAATGTGTCCCAATGTCGTAAATGGGACACTTCATTAGGTACACAACCCATTGAGATGAAATACACAAATTCATATTTTACAAGAAAAAAATAAAATCTTGTTTTGACGATGATGTTTTTAACTCTAATATTTATGATCTTCTTTTGCAGCTTAATAAAATCCTCAAAACATTACAAACAGAAAAGTACAATTTTATTTCATACTTTACCAATTATATTGCTTTTGTATTATACTCTATCACTTTTTTTATTATATATTTTTTCCATTTTTTATTTTTCCCCTTTTCCATTGCTTTTGAGTGTTCCTTTTATCGTTTATTCTTGTAACTGAGCTCTTGCATCTTAAATGTGTCCTAAATATGTCATAAAAATATCTTGAATATATCTTAATATATCTTAAATATGTCTTAAAATATCTTAAAAATGCCTATTTATGTCTTAAAAGCATCTTAAATATATCATAAAAATATCTTAAATATTTCTTAATATATCTTAAATATGTCTTAAAATACCTTAAAAAGGCCTAATTATGCCTTAAAAGCATCTAAATGTTTATTAAATATGTCATAAAAATATCCTAAATTTGTCTTAATAGATCTTAAATATGTTTTAAAATATCTTAAAAAGGCCTAATTATGTCATTAAAAATATCTTAAATATGCCTTAATATATCTTAAATATGTCTTAAATATATTTAATAAAGGCCTAATTATGTCCTAAAAACATTTTAAATGTGTCGTAAATATGTCATAAAAAAGATTATAAATTTGTCCTAATACATCTTAAATATGTCTTAAAATATCTTAAAAAGGCCTGATTATGTTTTAAAAGCATTTTAAATGTGTCCTGAATATGTGATAATATATCTTGAATATGTCTTAAATATATTTAATAAAGGCCTAATTATGTCCTAAAAACATTTTAAATGTGTCGTAAATATGTCATAAAAAAGATTATAAATGTGTCCTAATACATCTTAAATATATCTTAAAATATCTTAAAAAGGCCTAATTATGTCTTAAAAACATCGTAAATGTGTCCTAAATAGGTCATAAAAATATCTTAAATTTGTCTTAATACATCTTAAATATGTCTTAAAATATCAGTGTGTGAATGTGTGTGTGAATGGGTGAATGTGGAAATACTGTCAAAGCGCTTTGAGTACCTTGAAGGTAGAAAAGCACTATACAAGTATAACCCATTTATCATTTATTATTATGTATCTTACAAGGGCCTAATTATGTTTTAAAAACATCTTAAATGTGTCTTAAATATGTCAGAAAAATATCTTAAATATGCCTTAATATATCTTAAATATCTTTAAAAAATGCTTAATTATGTCATAAAAAAATAATAAATATGCTTTAATATATCTTAAATATCTTTAAAAAATGCTTAATCATGTCTTAAAAGCATCTTAAATTTGTCTTAAATATTTCATAAAAAATATCTTAAATATGTCTTAATATATCTTCAATATGTCTTCAAATATCTATCTTAAAAGCATCTTTAAATGTGTCCTAAATATGTCCTAAAAATATCTTAACTATTTCTTAATATATCTTTAATATGTCCTAAAATATCTTAAAAAAGCCTAATTACATCTTAAATGTGTCTTAAATATGTCATCAAAATATCTTAAATATGCCTTAATATATCTTAAATATCTTTAAAAAATGCTTAATTATGTCATAAAAAAATAATAAATATGCTTTAATATATCTTAAATATCTTTAAAAAATACTTAATCATGTCTTAAAAGCATCTTAAATTTGTCTTAAATATTTCATAAAAAATATCTTAAATATGTCTTAATATATCTTCAATATGTCTTCAAATATCTATCTTAAAAGCATCTTTAAATGTGTCCTAAATATGTCCTAAAAATATCTTAACTATTTCTTAATATATCTTTAATATGTCCTAAAATATCTTAAAAAAGCCTAATTACATCTTAAATGTGTCTTAAATATGTCAGAAAAATATCTTAAATATGCCTTAATATATCTTAAATATCTTTAAAAAATGCTTAATTATGTCATAAAAAAATAATAAATATGCTTTAATATATCTTAAATATCTTTAAAAAATGCTTAATCATGTCTTAAAAGCATCTTAAATTTGTCTTAAATATTTCATAAAAAATATCTTAAATATGTCTTAATATATCTTCAATATGTCTTCAAATATCTATCTTAAAAGCATCTTTAAATGTGTCCTAAATATGTCCTAAAAATATCTTAACTATTTCTTAATATATCTTTAATATGTCCTAAAATATCTTAAAAAAGCCTAATTACATCTTAAATGTGTCTTAAATATGTCAGAAAAATATCTTAAATATGCCTTAATATATCTTAAATATCTTTAAAAAATGCTTAATTATGTCATAAAAAAATAATAAATATGCTTTAATATATCTTAAATATCTTTAAAAAATGCTTAATCATGTCTTAAAAGCATCTTAAATTTGTCTTAAATATTTCATAAAAAATATCTTAAATATGTCTTAATATATCTTCAATATGTCTTCAAATATCTATCTTAAAAGCATCTTTAAATGTGTCCTAAATATGTCCTAAAAATATCTTAACTATTTCTTAATATATCTTTAATATGTCCTAAAATATCTTAAAAAAGCCTAATTACATCTTAAATGTGTCTTAAATATGTCATCAAAATATCTTAAATATGCCTTAATATAGCTTAAATATCTTTAAAAAAAATGCCTAATTAAGTCTTAAAAACATCTTAAATGTGTCTTAAATATGTCATAAAAAATATCTTAAATATGCCTTAATATAGCTTAAATATCTTTTTAAAAAATGCCTAATTATGTCTTAAAAGCATCTTAAATTTGTCTTAAATATTTCATAAAAAATATCTTAAATATGTCTTAATATATCTTCAAAATGTCTTCAAATATCTATCTTAAAAGCATCTTTAAATGTGTCCTAAATATGTCCTAAAAATATCTTAACTATTTCTTAATATATCTTTAATATGTCCTAAAATATCTTAAAAAAGCCTAATTACATCTTAAATGTGTCTTAAATATGTCATCAAAATATCTTAAATATGCCTTAATATAGCTTAAATATCTTTAAAAAAAAATGCCTAATTATGTCTTAAAAACATCTTAAATGTGTCTTAAATATGTCATAAGAAATATCTTAAATATGCCTTAATATAGCTTAAAAATCTTTTTAAAAAATGCCTAATTATGTCTTAAAAACATCTTAAATGTGTCTTAAATATGTCATAAAAAATATCTTAAATATGTCTTAATATTAGGGATGTCCGATAATGGCTTTTTGCCGGTATCCGATATTCCGATATTGGCCAACTCTTTAATTACCGATACCGATATCAACCGATACCGATATCAACCGATATATACAGTCGTGGAATTAACACATTATTATGCCTAATTTGGACAACCAGGTATGGTGAAGATAAGGTACTTTTAAAAAAAATTAGTAAAATAAAATAATATAAATAAATTAAAAACATTTTCTTGAATAAAAAAGAAAGTAAAACAATATAAAAACAGTTACATAGAAACTAGTAATGAATGAAAATGAGTAAAATCAACTGTTAAAGGTTAGTACTAATAGTGGACCAGCAGCACATACAATCATGTGTGCTTACGGACTGTATCCCTTGCAGACTGTATTGATATATATTGATATATAATGTAGGAACCAGAATATTAATAACAGAAAGAAACAAGCCTTTTGTGTGAATGAGTGTGAATGAGTGTCAATGGGGGAGGGAGGTTTTTTTGGGTTGGTGCACTAATTGTAAGTGCATCTTGTGTTTTTTATGTTGATGTAATAAAAAAATAATAAAAAAAACCCCATACCGATAATAAAAAAAACAATACCGATAATTTCCGATATTACATTTTAACGCATTTATCGGCCGATAATATCAGTAGGCCGATATTATCGGACATCTCTACTTAATATATCTTCAATATGTCTTAAAATATCTTAAAAATGCCTATTTATGTCTTAAAAGCATCTTAAATATATCATAAAAATATCTTAAATATTTCTACTTAAATATGTCTTAAAATACCTTAAAAAGGCCTAATTATGCCTTAAAAGCATCTAAATGTTTATTAAATATGTCATAAAAATATCCTAAATTTGTCTTAATAGATCTTAAATATGTTTTAAAATATCTTAAAAAGGCCTAATTATGTCATTAAAAATATCTTAAATATGCCTTAATATATCTTAAATATGTCTTAAATATATTTAATAAAGGCCTAATTATGTCCTAAAAACATTTTAAATGTGTCGTAAATATGTCATAAAAAAGATTATAAATTTGTCCTAATACATCTTAAATATGTCTTAAAATATCTTAAAAAGGCCTGATTATGTTTTAAAAGCATTTTAAATGTGTCCTGAATATGTGATAATATATCTTGAATATGTCTTAAATATATTTAATAAAGGCCTAATTATGTCCTAAAAACATTTTAAATGTGTCGTAAATATGTCATAAAAAAGATTATAAATGTGTCCTAATACATCTTAAATATATCTTAAAATATCTTAAAAAGGCCTAATTATGTCTTAAAAACATCGTAAATGTGTCCTAAATAGGTCATAAAAATATCTTAAATTTGTCTTAATACATCTTAAATATGTCTTAAAATATCAGTGTGTGAATGTGTGTGTGAATGGGTGAATGTGGAAATACTGTCAAAGCGCTTTGAGTACCTTGAAGGTAGAAAAGCACTATACAAGTATAACCCATTTATCATTTATTATTATGTATCTTACAAGGGCCTAATTATGTTTTAAAAACATCTTAAATGTGTCTTAAATATGTCAGAAAAATATCTTAAATATGCCTTAATATATCTTAAATATCTTTAAAAAAATGCTTAATCATGTCTTAAAAGCATCTTAAATTTGTCTTAAATATTTCATAAAAAATATCTTAAATATGTCTTAAATTTGTCTTAATACATCTTAAATATGTCTTAAAATATCAGTGTGTGAATGTGTGTGTGAATGGGTGAATGTGGAAATACTGTCAAAGTGCTTTGAGTACCTTGAAGGTAGAAAAGCACTATACAAGTATAACCCATTTATCATTTATTATTATGTATCTTACAAGGGCCTAATTATGTTTTAAAAACATCTTAAATGTGTCTTAAATATGTCAGAAAAATATCTTAAATATGCCTTAATATATCTTAAATATCTTTAAAAAATGCTTAATTATGTCATAAAAAAATAATAAATATGCTTTAATATATCTTAAATATCTTTAAAAAATACTTAATCATGTCTTAAAAGCATCTTAAATTTGTCTTAAATATTTCATAAAAAATATCTTAAATATGTCTTAATATATCTTCAATACATCTATCTTAAAAGCATCTTTAAATGTGTCCTAAATATGTCCTAAAAATATCTTAACTATTTCTTAATATATCTTTAATATGTCCTAAAATATCTTAAAAAAGCCTAATTACATCTTAAATGTGTCTTAAATATGTCATCAAAATATCTTAAATATGCCTTAATATAGCTTAAATATCTTTTAAAAAAAATGCCTAATTATGTCTTAAAAACATCTTAAATGTGTCTTAAATATGTCATAAAAAATATCTTAAATATGCCTTAATAAAGCTTAAATATCTTTTTAAAAAATGCCTAATTATGTCTTAAAAACATCTTAAATGTGTCTTAAATATGTCATAAAAAATATCTTAAATATGTCTTAATATATCTTCAATATGTCTTCAAATATCTATCTTAAAAGCATCTTTAAATGTGTCCTAAATATGTCCTAAAAATATCTTAACTATTTCTTAATATATCTTTAATATGTCCTAAAATATCTTAAAAAAGCCTAATTACATCTTAAATGTGTCTTAAATATGTCATCAAAATATCTTAAATATGCCTTAATATAGCTTAAATATCTTTTAAAAAAATGCCTAATTATGTCTTAAAAACATCTTAAATGTGTCTTAAATATGTCATAAGAAATATCTTAAATATGCCTTAATATAGCTTAAATATCTTTTTAAAAAATGCCTAATTATGTCTTAAAAACATCTTAAATGTGTCTTAAATATGTCATAAAAAATATCTTAAATATGCCTTAATATAGCTTAAATATATTTAAAAAAAATGCCTAATTATGTCTTAAAAACATCTTAAATGTGTCTTAAATATGTCATAAAAAATATCTTAAATATGTCTTAATATATCTTCAATATGTCTTCAAATATCTATCTTAAAAGCATCTTTAAATGTGTCCTAAATATGTCCTAAAAATATCTTAACTATTTCTTAATATATCTTTAATATGTCCTAAAATATCTTAAAAAAGCCTAATTACATCTTAAATGTGTCTTAAATATGTCATCAAAATATCTTAAATATGCCTTAATATAGCTTAAATATCTTTTTAAAAAATGCCTAATTATGTCTTAAAAACATCTTAAATGTGTCTTAAATATGTCATAAAAAATATCTTAAATATGCCTTAATATAGCTTAAATATCTTTTTTAAAAATGCCTAATTATGTCTTAAAAGCATCTTAAATTTGTCTTAAATATTTCATAAAAAATATCTTAAATATGTCTTAATATATCTTCAATATGTCTTCAAATATCTATCTTAAAAGCATCTTTAAATGTGTCCTAAATATGTCCTAAAAATATCTTAACTATTTCTTAATATATCTTTAATATGTCCTAAAATATCTTAAAAAAGCCTAATTACATCTTAAATGTGTCTTAAATATGTCATCAAAATATCTTAAATATGCCTTAATATAGCTTAAATATCTTTTTAAAAAATGCCTAATTATGTCTTAAAAACATCTTAAATGTGTCTTAAATATGTCATAAAAAATATCTTAAATATGCCTTAATATAGCTTAAATATCTTTTTTAAAAATGCCTAATTATGTCTTAAAAACATCTTAAATGTGTCTTAAATATGTCATAAAAAATATCTTAAATATGTCTTAATATTAGGGATGTCCGATAATGGCTTTTTGCCGGTATCCGATATTCCGATATTGGCCAACTCTTGAATTACCGATACCGATATCAACCGATACCGATATCAACCGATATATACAGTCGTGGAATTAACACATTATTATGCCTAATTTGGACAACCAGGTATGGTGAAGATAAGGTACTTTTAAAAAAAATTAGTAAAATAAAATAAGATAAATAAATTAAAAACATTTTCTTGAATAAAAAAGAAAGTAAAACAATATAAAAACAGTTACATAGAAACTAGTAATTAATGAAAATGAGTAAAATCAACTGTTAAAGGTTAGTACTAATAGTGGACCAGCAGCACATACAATCATGTGTGCTTACGGACTGTATCCCTTGCAGACTGTATTGATATATATTGATATATAATGTAGGAACTAGAATATTAATAACAGAAAGAAACAAGCCTTTTGTGTGAATGAGTGTGAATGAGTGTAAATGGGGGAGGGAGTTTTTTTTGGGTTGGTGCACTAATTGTAAGTGCATCTTGTGTTTTTTATGTTGATGTAATAAAAAAAACCAAAAAAAAAACCGATACCGATAATAAAAAAAACAATACCGATAATTTCCGATATTACATTTTAACGCATTTATCGGCCGATAATATCAGTAGGCCGATATTATCGGACATCTCTACTTAATATATCTTCAATATGTCTTAAAATATCTTAAAAAGGCCTAATTTAAATCCGATCTGGATCGTAATTGGTAGAAATGCACCCTGAAGTGTCGCATGGGTCGATACCTGTTCATACCTATTAGTAGTGGGCGGAGCCTGGCGGCGAAAACTGCCCCTCGCCATCAGTATTCAAAATGGCACCACTATGATTTTTATGCTAAAATTCTGGCGACTGAACTGCCCAGTTTTTTTTACCGTACAATTTACGGACTTTTGGTACCGCGTGTGAGTGTTTACAACGTGTGTGTGTGTGTGTGTGTGTACTTCCATCCAGGGTGAACTTGGCGCTGGCCTACACGGAGCTGACGGAGGAGTTGGGTCGCCTTCGAGCGCTGAGCTCCAAGCAGACTGAGATCCTGAGGAAGGCGTCCCAGGACTCTGCTGGTCCGGGTGAGAAGACTCGCCTCATAATGGTTCATTTTGGACATGAGCTACATTTTTGCAGGGTTGTCCAAAGTACGGCCCAGAGGACATTTTTTCAGCCTGCAGCTATTTTTTTCTATTTTTTTATTGTGAAAGTGAAATTGCTAGCTCAAAAATCCCCCCCAAACCCTCCAAGCTCCTCGCCCACCTGAGTGGAAACAGTTTGGAGAGCCGAGTTTTAGAGATTAAACATGACACACAGGAAGTTAAAAAATACTTCAGCTTGATACCGCTGCCTCCTTTTCAACACCTCAAGCGAGCGGCCAGAGATCGTGTTTCCTTTTTTATTTAGGCGACCTTTTGGCCGCACTCGTGCAGGAAACACAGCAACTGTACTTGCAGATATTCATCTTTTATCATCACACTGTGCGCTAATGCTAACCTCAGCTAATGCTGCAAAACAGTCAGTAGGGAAAAACTCCAATGTGTGTAATACATGCGTCTTAAGTCTGTCTTAAATATATCTTAAAAATATACTAAATGTGTCTTAATTAAGTCTTAGATATGTCTTAAACATTTCTTAAATATAACTTAAGGGTCTAGAAATATCCCAAATATGTCTTAAATATAAAGTAAATGTATTTTAAAATATTTTAAATATAACTTAAATATGTTTTAAAATATCCTAAATATGTCTTTACATATCATTAAAGGGCCTAATTATGTCTTAAAAGCATCTTAAATGTGTCGTAAATGTGTCATAAAAACATCTTAAATATGTCTTGAGATATCTTAAATACATCTTAAAAATGCCTAATTGTGAAGCATCTTAAATGTTTCCTAAATATGGCATAAACATATCTTAAATATGTCTTAAAATATCTTAAAAAATGCTTAATTGTGTCTTAAAATATCTTAAAAAATGCTTAATTATGTCTTAAAACATCTAAAAATGTGCCTTTATTACGTCATGAAAATAACTTAAATATGTCTATGTAATAGATATGTCTTAAACATATCTAAAAACAACACAGAATAAAAAATACATGTCATAAAAATATATTAAAATGTCTTAAAATATCTTAAAAAGGCCTAATTATGTTTTAAAAGCATCTTAAATGTGTCATAAAAAGATCTTAAATATGTCTTAATATATCTTATCTTTAAAATGCGTAATTATGTTTAAAACATCTTAAAATGTGTCCTTAATATGTCATAAAAATAAATTAAATATGTCATAAAAATATCTTCAATATGTCTTAGTATATCTTAAATGTCTTAAAATATCTTAAAAATGCATAATTATGTCTTAAAACATCTTAAAATGTGTCCTTAATATGTCATAAAAATAAATGAAATATGTCATAAAAATATCTTCAATATGTCTTAGTATATCTTAAATGTCTTAAAATATCTTAAAAATGCATAATTATGTCTTAAAACATCTTAAGATGTGTCCTTAATATGTCATAAAAATAAATTAAATATGTCATAAAAATATCTTCAATATGTCTTAGTATATCTTAAATGTCTTAAAATATCTTAAAAATGCATAATTATGTCTTAAAACATCTTAAAATGTGTCCTTAATATGTCATAAAAATAATTTAAATATGTCTATGTTTTAATAGATATGTTAAAGTTAAAGTAGCAATGATTGTCTGTCACACACACACACACACACACACACACACACACACACACACACACACACACACACACACACACACACACACACACACACACACACACACACACACACACACACACACACACGCACACACTAAGTGTGGTGAAATTTGTCCTCTGCATTTGACCCATCCCCTTGTATGTTTTAAAAATATCTTAATTGTTTGTTTTAAATATGTCTTACAAATATCCTCAATATGTGTTTTAAATGTCTTTAAATTATCTTCATATTGTGTTAAATATGTCTTAAAATATCTTCAATGTGTGTTAAATATGCCTTCAAATATTTTTAAATGTGTCTTAAATATGTCTTGAAAAAATCTTAAGTGTCCTAAATATATTTTGATTATGTCTAAAAAAAATATATAAATTTTTTTGGTAAATATGTCTTAGATATATCTTATATATGTGTTAAATATGTCTTAAATAAATATTAAACGTGTCCTAAACATGTCTTAAAAACATCCTAAATGTGTCCTTAAAATATCTGAAGTTTGTTTTAAAAATATCTTACATTTTTGTTTTAAATATGTCTTAAAAATATATTCAATATGTGTTTTAGATATGTCTTTAAAATATCTTAAATGCGTTTTAAATATAGCTAAAACAATATATTCAGTATGTGGTAAATATGTCTTAAAAACATCCTAAATGTGTCTTAAATAGGTCTTAAAAATATATTAAATGCATCTAAAAAATAATTTCAACATAACTTAACTAGGTCTTAAAATATGTCGTAAAATATCTCAATTACTGTATGTCCTAAAAATATCACTTAAATACGTCTTAAAAACATCTTAAATTTGTCCTATAAAAGGTCCTAAAAATAATTTAAATAAGTCCTAAAAATATTTTTAAAATGTCCCAAATTTTTTTATTAAATATGTCTTAATGTTTTCCAATATTTAAGTGTCTAACTAAGTGCAGTTATCAAACACACTTTTCCCCATCATTTGAATTTAAAACGGTAATGCTAACTGTTGGAAGTTTAATTGCGGTATATTACCTTTCATCATTAAATATATTCAACATTCCAAAGGACCCATTACCTCCCTGCTTGGCACTCAGCATTAAGGGTTGGAATTGGGGGTTAAATCACCAAAAATGATTCCCGGGCACGGCCACCGCTGCTGCTCACTGCTCCCCTCACCTCCCTTGGGGGGTGATCAAGGGTGATGGGTCAAATGCAGAGAATAATTTCGCCACACCTTGTGTGTGTGTGACAATCATTGGTACTTTAACTTTAACATGTCTTAAATAGGTCTTTTAAAAAGGCTGTTAAATTATTAAAAATGATTCCCGGGCGCGGCCACCGCTGCTGCTCACTGCTCCCCTCACCTGGGTGATCAAGGGTGATGGGTCAAATGCAGAGAATAATTTCGCCACACCTAGTGTGTGATACAATCATTGGTACTTTAACTTTAAATGTGTGGTAATAGGTACTGAATGTAAGTGTTGAATATGAAAAGGATGTGTTGAATGTGTCTTCCAGTCCAGCTGCACTCTCCCATCCATCACCAGCGCCACTCGCCAGGATCTCAGCGCCACTCGCCCATCTCGCAGCGCCACTCTCCGGCTCCGCCCCCTCCTCACCACTCGCCCATCCAGCAGCGGCGCTCCCCGGTGTTGCAGCGTCTGTCCCCCGACACGCACCGGCGCTCCCCCCTGCTGGACATGGGCGACGGGCCGGCCTCGTACTCCTGCCGCCCGCCCAGTCAGCACCTGCGGGCCAGCTTCCAGGGCCGCCGCAGCTACTCGGAGGTGACCGACCCTTCGGCGTATCACTGCCCGCCGCGCTTCTCCCTGGACCCGGTGTCCACCCTCCCCAAGCCCCGCCCTTTTGTGGAGGGCTACTCCAAACAGACGCAGCAGCACTCGTCTCATCAGCACAGGGGGGCGTCGTCACCTCACCAAGACTCCCGAGAGACGCCCTTTCCTCTCTCCGAGGTGGCCCACCTGCGCTTCGAGCCGCCCCCGTGCTCCGCCCCGGCCCCGCAGCCGCTGCAGTCCTCCGAAGACGAGGAGGAGTGGACCTGTCCGCATCCCATCAGCCCGCCCAGGACGCTGGGGGTGCTCTCCGCTGCCGTGCCCGGCGGCGCCATGAGGGGTCCGGCGTCCTGCTCGGCCTTCCCCGCGTCCGCCCAGTGCCCCAACGCCATGGGCTGCCGCCCCCAGCCCGGCTACATATCTGCCGAGCACGCTCAGTCGTGGCCGTCCATCAACGTGAGTGTCCGCCTCCGTCTTTCTGCACGTGCATGTGCTCACGGGTACTGGCCGTGGAAATCTGGGGTGACAATTCCATTTGGAATTGATTTTTGATTCAAGCCAATTCTTGCATTATATTATTTAGTATAATAATGATGATGAAATGTATTTTTCAAAAAAGGTGACAGGTTCTAAAAACCTATTTTTAAAAATTGATTCTTAAAAAATAAATTATATATATATACAGGTAAAAGCCAGTAAATTAGAATATTTTGAAAAACTTGATTTATTTCAGTAATTGCATTCAAAAGGTGTAACTTGTACATTATATTTATTCATTGCACACAGACTGATGCATTCAAATGTTTATTTCATTTAATTTTGATGATTTGAAGTGGCAACAAATGAAAATCCAAAATTCCGTGTGTCACAAAATTAGAATATTACTTAAGGCTAATACAAAAAAGGGATTTTTAGAAATGTTGGCCAACTGAAAAGTATGAAAATGAAAAATATGAGCATGTACAATACTCAATACTTGGTTGGAGCTCCTTTTGCCTCAATTACTGCGTTAATGCGGCGTGGCATGGAGTCGATGAGTTTCTGGCACTGCTCAGGTGTTATGAGAGCCCAGGTTGCTCTGATAGTGGCCTTCAACTCTTCTGCGTTTTTGGGTCTGGCATTCTGCATCTTCCTTTTCACAATACCCCACAGATTTTCTATGGGGCTAAGGTCAGGGGAGTTGGCGGGCCAATTTAGAACAGAAATACCATGGTCCGTAAACCAGGCACGGGTAGATTTTGCGCTGTGTGCAGGCGCCAAGTCCTTTTGGAACTTGAAATCTCCATCTCCATAGAGCAGGTCAGCAGCAGGAAGCATGAAGTGCTCTAAAACTTGCTGGTAGACGGCTGCGTTGACCCTGGATCTCAGGAAACAGAGTGGACCGACACCAGCAGATGACATGGCACCCCAAACCATCACTGATGGTGGAAACTTTACACTAGACTTCAGGCAACGTGGATCCTGTGCCTCTCCTGTCTTCCTCCAGACTCTGGGACCTCGATTTCCAAAGGAAATGCAAAATTTGCATGGTTGGGTGATGGTTTGGGGTGCCATGTCATCTGCTGGTGTCGGTCCACTCCGTTTCCTGAGATCCAGGGTCAACGCAACCGTCTACCAGCAAGTTTTAGAGCACTTCATGCTTCCTGCTGCTGACCTGCTCTATGGAGATGGAGATTTCAAGTTCCAAAAGGACTTGGCGCCTGCACACAGCGCAAAATCTACCCGTGCCTGGTTTACGGACCATGGTATTTCTGTTCTAAATTGGCCCGCCAACTCCCCTGACCTTAGCCCCATAGAAAATCTGTGGGGTATTGTGAAAAGGAAGATGCAGAATGCCAGACCCAAAAACGCAGAAGAGTTGAAGGCCACTATCAGAGCAACCTGGGCTCTCATAACACCTGAGCAGTGCCAGAAACTCATCGACTCCATGCCACGCCGCATTAACGCAGTAATTGAGGCAAAAGGAGCTCCAACCAAGTATTGAGTATTGTACATGCTCATATTTTTCATTTTCATACTTTTCAGTTGGCCAACATTTCTAAAAATCCCTTTTTTGTATTAGCCTTAAGTAATATTCTAATTTTGTGACACACGGAATTTTGGATTTTCATTTGTTGCCACTTCAAATCATCAAAATTAAATGAAATAAACATTTGAATGCATCAGTCTGTGTGCAATGAATAAATATAATGTACAAGTTACACCTTTTGAATGCAATTACTGAAATAAATCAAGTTTTTCAAAATATTCTAATTTACTGACTTTTACCTGTATATATATATATATATATATATATATATATATATATATATATATATATATATATATATATATATATATATATATATATATATACTTAACTGTATATATTAAATATGTTTTGAAAATACCCAAGTATGTCTTAAAAGATCTTAAGCATACCTTAAAATCATCTTAAATATACTTCAATATGTCTTAAAATACTTAAATATTTCTTAAAATACCTTAAAATGTGTCCTAAAAATAGAAGACAAGATATTTAATGTTCGAACTGGTAAACTCTTGTTTTTGTTTTTTTTGCAAACATTAGCTCATTTGGAATTTGATGCCTGCAACATGTTTCAAAAAAGCTGGCACAAGTGGCAAAAAAGACTGAGGAAGTTGAGGAATGTTGATCAAACACTTATTTGGGAACATCCCACAGATGAACAGGCTAATTGGGAACAGGTGGGTGCCATGATTGGGTATAAAAGCAGCTTCCATGAAATGCTCAGTCATTCACAAACAAGGATGGGGCGAGGGTCACCACTTTGTGAACAAATGCCTGAGCAAAATATCGAACAGTTTAAGAACAACATTTCTCAACCAGCTATTGCAAGAAATTTAGGTAATTTACCATTTAAGGTCCGTAATATCATCAAAAGGTTCAGAGAATCTGGAGAAATCACTGCACGTAAGCGATGATATTATGGACCATGGATCCCTCAGGCGGTACTGCATCAAAAAGCCACATCAGTGTGTAAAGGATATCACCACATGGCCTCAGGAACACTTCAGAAAACCACTGTCAGTAACTACAGTTGGTCGCGACATCTGTAAGTGCAAGTGAAAACTCTACTTTGCAAAGCGAAACCCATTTATCAACAACACCCAGAAACGCCACCGGCTTCGCTGGGCCCGAACTCATCTGAGATGGTCTGATGCAATGTGGAAAAGTGTTCTGTGGTCTGACGAGTCCACATTTCAAATTGTTTTTGGAAACTGTGGACGTTGTGTCCTCCGGACCAAAGAGGAAAAGAATCATCCGGACTGGCATAGTCGCAAAGTTGAAAAGCCAGCATCTGTGATGGTATGGGGGTGCATTAGTGCCCAAGGCATGGGTAACTTACACATCTGTGAAGGCACCATTAATGCTGAAAGGTACATACAGGTTTTGGCGCAACATATGTGGCCATCCAAGCAATGTTATCATGGACGCCCCTGCTTATTTCAGCAAGACAATGCCAAGCCACGTGTTGCAACAGCGTGGCTTCATAGTAAAAGAGTGCGGGTACTAGACTGGCCTGCCTGTAGTCCAGACCTGTCTCCCATTGAAAATGTGTGGCGCATTATGAAGCCTAAAATACCACAACGCAGACCCCCGGACTGTTGAACAACTTAAGCTGTACATCAAGCAAGAATGGGAAAGAATTCCACCTGAAAAGCTTAACAAATGTGTCTCCTCAGTTCCCAAACGTTTACTGAGTGTTGTTAAAAGGAAAGGCCATGTAACACAGTGGGAAAAATGCCCCTGTGACAACTTTTTTGCATTGTGTTGCTGCCATTAAATTCTAAGTTAATTATTATTTGCAAAAAAAAAAAAAAAAAAACGTTTCTCAGTTGGAACATTAAATATCTTGTCTATGCAGTCTATTCAATTGAATATAAGTTGAAAATGATTAGCAAATCATTGTATTCTGTTTTTATTTACCATTTACACAACGTGCCAACTTCACTGCTTTTGGGTTTTGTAATTTTTACACCAAATAATACATTGCGACAATCGTTTTTGAATCAAGAATTGTGTTTAATCCATTCGTCACCCCAGGAATCGGAATGGGTTCGAATCTTTAGGTGCCCAAAGATTCACACCCCTATCGATAATTGAATTAAACTTAAATAAAAAACTATTAATTCTGGTTGCATGCAAATGGCCTAAAATGTCTTCTTAAAAATGGATTCTCATCCCCCCCAAATTTTTTTTTATTGATTTTTGACAATTATTTAGACAATTATTTTTGACAATTATTTAGAATTGAAATGAATAAAAATTGCGGGAAGCAACAATGAGCGAGTCCGTGAGCGGTTAGCTCAGAGGTGTCTAAGTGGTTTTCACTGAGGGCCACATGGCAGTTACAGTGGGGCAAAAAAGTATTTAGTCAGCCACCAATTGTGCAAGTTCTCCCACTTAAAATGATGACAGAGGTCTGTAATTTTCATCATAGGTACACTTCAACTGTGAGAGACAGAATGTGAAAAATTGAAGTGAAGAATTTTAAAGAATTTATTTGTAAATTATGGTGGAAAATAAGTATTTGGTCACTTCAAACAAGGAAGATCTCTGGCTCTCACAGACCTGTAACTTCTTCTTTAAGAAGCTCTTCTGTCCTCCACTTGTTACCTGTATTAATGGCACCTGTTTGAACTTGTTATCTGTATAAAAGACACCTGTCCACAGCCTCAAACAGTCAGACTCCAAACTCCACTATGACCAAGACCAAAGTGCTGTCAAAGGACACCAGGAAAAGAATTGTAGACCTGCACCAGACTGTGAAGAGTGAATCTACAATAGGCAAGCAGCTTGGTGTAACAAAATCAACTGTGGGAGCAATTATCAGAAAATGGAAGACATAGAAGACCACTGATAATCTCCCTCGATCTGGGGCTCCACGCAAGATCTCATCCCGTGGGGTCAAAATGATCATGAGAACGGTGAGTAAAAATCCCAGAACCACACGGGGGACCTGGTGAATGACCTGCAGAGAGCTGGGACCAAAGTAACAAAGGTTACCATCAGTAACACACTACGCCGACAGGGAATCAAATCCTGCAGTGCCAGACGTGTCCCCCTGCTTAAGCCAGTGCATGTCCAGGCCCGTCTGAAGTTTGCCAGAGAGCACATGGATGATACAGCAGAGGATTGGGAGAATGTCATGTGGTCAGATGAAACCAAAATAGAACTTTTTGGTATAAACTCAACTCATCGTGTTTGGAGGAAGAAAAATACTGAGTTGCATCCCAAGAACACCATACCTACTGTGAAGCATGGGGGGTGGAAACATCATGCTTTGGGGCTGTTTTTCTGCTAAGGGGACAGGCCGACTGATCCGTGTTAAGGAAAGAATGAAGGGGGCCATGTATCGTGAGATTTTGAGCCAAAACCTCCTTCCATCAGTGAGAGCTTTGAAGATGAAACGTGGCTGGGTCTTCCAGCATGACAATGATCCCAAACACACCGCCCGGGCAATGAAGGAGTGGCTCCATAAGAAGCATTTGAAAGTCCTGGAGTGGCCTAGACAGTCTCCAGACCTCAACCCCATAGAAAATCTGTGGAGGGAGTTGAAAGTCCGTGTTGCTCGGCGACAGCCCCAAAACATCACTGCTCTCGAGAAGATCTGCATGGAGGAATGGGCCAAAATACCAGCTACTGTGTGTGCAAACCTGGTAAAGACCTATAGTAATCGTTTGACCTCTGTTATTGCCAACAAAGGTTATATTACAAAGTATTGAGTTGAATTTTTGTTCTTGACCAAATACTTATTTTCCACCATAATTTACAAATAAATTATTTAAAAATCCTACTATGTGAATTCCTGGATTTTTTTTTCACATTTTGTCTCTCACAGTTGAAGTGTACCTATGATGAAAATTACAGACCTCTGTCATCATTTTAAGTGGGAGAACTTGCACAATTGGTGGCTGACTAAATACTTTTTTGCCCCACTGTATGTTTGGCACCAAAGGGCCGCGTCTCACAGCGATTACTATTATTACACAATTTTTTTATGCATTTTATTAGTAGATTTGTTCAAATCTAAAATGTAAAAAATATGTGGTAATTTGCATTAATTTCACCTCAAAATGTAGTCTATATTACTGTGAATGGAAAAACAGTACTGCTGTTTTTATGATTAAAAAAAGGCAGCTCAGTTGCCAGAATTTTACTGTAAAATTTACATTTGTTTTTTTTTACTGTAAATAAAAAAAATGCAATTTTACAGTAAAATTTTGGCACCTGAGCTGCCAGTTTGTTTTTGTCATTTAGAGAAAAATGCTGTAAAAAACAAAATACATTTCACAATTTTACCACGAAATCTATTTCTACGTTTACATTGCACAATTTGATGGATAACTTTCTTTGAAATCACTATGATTTCTATGGGGCTAAGGTCAGGGGAGTTGGCGGGCCAATTTAGAACAGAAATACCATGGTCCGTAAACCAGGCACGGGTAGATTTTGCGCTGTGTGCAGGCGCCAAGTCCTGTTGGAACTTGAAATCTCCATCTCCATAGAGCAGGTCAGCAGCAGGAAGCCTGAAGTGCTCTGAAACTTGCTGGTAGACGGCTGCGTTGACCCTGGATCTCAGGAAACAGAGTGGACCGACACCAGCAGATGACATGGCACCCCAAACCATCACCCAACCATGCAAATTTTGCATTTCCTTTGGAAATCGAGGTCCCAGAGTCTGGAGGAAGACAGGAGAGGCACAGGATCCACGTTGCCTGAAGTCTAGTGTAAAGTTTCCACCATCAGTGATGGTTTGGGGTGCCATGTCATCTGCTGGTGTCGGTCCACTCTGTTTCCTGAGATCCAGGGTCAACGCAGCCGTCTACCAGCAAGTTTTAGAGCACTTCATGCTTCCTGCTGCTGACCTGCTCTATGGAGATGGAGATTTCAAGTTCCAACAGGACTTGGCGCCTGCACACAGCGCAAAATCTACCCGTGCCTGGTTTACGGACCATGGTATTTCTGTTCTAAATTGGCCCTCCAACTCCCCTGACCTTAGCCCCATTAAAAATCTGTGGGGTATTGTGAAAAGGAAGATGCAGAATGCCAGACCCAAAAACGCAGAAGAGTTGAAGGCCACTATCAGAGCAACCTGGGCTCTCATAACACCTGAGCAGTGCCAGAAACTCATCGACTCCATGCCACGCCGCATTAACGCAGTAATTGAGGCAAAAGGAGCTCCAACCAAGTATTGAGTATTGTACATGCTCATATTTTTCATTTTCATACTTTTCAGTTGGCCAACATTTCTAAAAATCCCTTTTTTGTATTAGCCTTAAGTAATATTCTAATTTTGTGACACACGGAATTTTGGATTTTCATTTGTTGCCACTTCAAATCATCAAAATTAAATGAAATAAACATTTGAATGCATCAGTCTGTGTGCAATGAATAAATATAATGTACAAGTTACACCTTTTGAATGCAATTACTGAAATAAATCAAGTTTTTCAAAATATTCTAATTTACTGGCTTTTACCTGTATATTGTCAAACATTTTACCTGTACAGTCGTGGTCAGAAAATGACATACACTTGTAAAGAACATAATGTCATGGCTGTCTTGAGTTTCTAATCATTTCTACAACTCTTATTTTTTTGTAATAGAGTGATTGGAGCACATACTTGTTGGTCACAAAAAAACATTCATGAAGTTTGCTTCTTTTATGAATTTATTATGGGTCTACTGAAAATGTGAGCAAATCTGCTGGGTCAAAAGTATACATACAGCAATGTTAATATTTGGTCACATGTCTCTTGGCAAGTTTCACTGCAATAAGGCGCTTTTGGTAGCCATCCACAAGCTTCTGGTTGAATTTTTGGCCACTCCTCTTGACAAAATTGGTGCTGTTCAGCGAAATGTGTTGGTTTTCTGACATGGACTTGTTTCTTCAGCATTGGCCACACGTTTAAGTCAGAACTTTAGGTTGTCCTGAAGAATTTGGAGGTAATCCTCCTTTTTCATTGTCCCATTTACTCTCTGTAAAGCACCAGTTCCATTGGCAGCAAAACAGGCCTGGTGTTCCTGGGATTAAAGGCCTCCAAACATATTGCTGGGTATTGTGGCCAAACAGCTCAATTTTTGTTTCATCTGACATCACAAGGACAAAGATAAGACCTTCTGGAGGAAAGCTCTGTGGTCAGATGAAACAAAAATTGAGCTGTTTGGCCACAATACCCAGCAATATGTTTGGAGGAGAAAAGGTAAGGCCTTTAATCCCAGGAACACCATTCCTACCGTCAAGCATGGTGGTGGTATTATTATGCTATGGGCCTGTGTTTCTGCCAATGGAACTGGAGCTTTACAGAGAGTAAATGGGACAATGAAAAAGGAGGATTACCTCCAAATTCTTCAGGACAACCTAAAATCATCAGCCCGGAGGTTGGGTCTTGGGCGCGGTTGGGTGTTTCAACAGGACAATGACCCCAAACGCACGTTAAAAGTGCTAAAGGAATGGCTAAGTCAGGCTAGAATTAAGGTTTTAGAATGGCCTTCCCAAAGTCCTGACTTAAATGTGTGGACAATGCTGAAGAAACAAGTCCATGTCAGAAAACCAACACATTTAGCTGAACTGCACCACTTTTGTCAAGAGGAATGGTCAAAAATTCAAGCAGAAGCTTGTGGATGGCTACCAAAAGCGCCTTATTGCAATGAAACTTGCCAAGAGACATGTGACCAAATATTAACATTGCTGTATGTATTCTTTTGACCCAGCAGATTTAGTCACATTTTCAGTAGACCCATAATAAATTCATAAAAGAACCAAACTTCATGAATGTTTATATATATATATATATATATATATGCACATACACATTTTTATGTACATAAATGCACATACACATATATATGTATATAAATGCACATACACATATATATGTATATAAATGCACATACACATATATATGTATATATATGCACATACACATATATATGTATATAAATGCACATCCAGATATATATGTATATATACACACAGACACACACGTACACAGATTTCACCATATATACATACATGCACAGACACATTTACTGTATACTGTATACACACTAGAGATGCGCGGATAGGCAATTATATCATCCGCAACCGCATTAGAAAGTCGTCAACCATCCGCAATCCACCCGATCTAACATTTGATCAGAACCGCATCCGCCCGCCATCCGCCCGCACCCGTTCGTTGTTATATATCTAATATAGACGATGCAAGGCATTAGTGAGGTTATAAAGCTTTTGCCTGTTAAAGAAAGGAGACTGATCCAATGCAGTACAGACATTCGCGTGCCACGCTGTCACGACCCAGACGCACACCAGTGCGCAATCATATGGGAGCCGCGCTGAGCGCACCTCCAAGCGCGTCTCGCTGCCGGCGACGGCCGGGTATATGGGCCCGACGCTCCAGCGCCATCCATTTTCAGGGCTAGTTGATTCGGCAGGTGGGTTGTTACACACTCCTTAGCGGGTTCCAACTTCCATGGCCACCGTCCTAGCTGCTGTCTATATCAACCAGGGTGAGCCACACCCCTTTCGTGAGCGCACTGCGCGCGGAGTGACCCCTGTTACGCGCCCCCGGCAACAGGGGTGGCGGGCAGGTAAGCTGCGCGGGCAGGTAAGCTGCGCGGGCGGAGCGCGCGGAGTGACCCCTGTTACGAGCCCCCGGCCACGGGGGTGGCGGGCAGGTAAGCTGCTTACCTGCTGCGTGTGACGCCGGCCGCGGCGAAGGCGGACGAGGCAGGGTGTCGGTGCGGTGGGCGCGGTGGTGACCCTGGATGTGCGTCGGGCCCTTCTCGCGGATCGCCTCAGCTACGGCTCCCGGTGGGGCCCTCTCGGGGGAAGGGGCCTCGGTCTCGGACCCCGGCGAGGCGTCGGGGGCCTTCTCCGCTCCGTAAAAGTGTCCATCTCTTTTTTTTTTCTTCTTCTGTTGTGGCATATGCAGCAGGTGCCTGCTCGTTTTTCGTATGTGGGTAACAACATTTAACTATGTATATATATTTCCCAATTGGTTTAACTGCCACCCGCCTGAATCTATTTAAAATCTAATTTTTTTCAACCGCCCGACCCGACCCGCGGATAAAATCTAATTTTTTAAAATTTCATCCGCCCGATCCGCGGATAATCCGCGGACTCCGCGGTTGTGCCCGCAAACCGCGCATCTCTAATACACACATACATATAATTTAAAAAATAAATTAAGAAAAAAAATAAAATAAATGAATACATTTAAAAAAATAAGATATATACATAAAATAATAAAGAATAAATAAAATAAATATATAAATAAATAAATGTCTGGACCACCATCCGCCGCCTCAGGAAGGGGAAGCAGTGCACTACCAACACCGTGTATGGTGCGGATGGTGTTCTGCTGACCTCGACTGCGGAAGTTGTGGATCGGTGGAGGGAATACTTCGACGACCTCCTCAATCCCACCAACACGTCTTCCTATGAGGAAGCAGTGCCTGGGGAATCTGTGGTGGGCTCTCCTATTTCTGGGGCTGAGGTTGCTGAGGTAGTTAAAAAGCTCCTCGGTGGCAAGGCCCCGGGGGTGGATGAGATCCGCCCGGAGTTCCTTAAGGCTCTGGATGCTGTAGGGCTGTCTTGGTTGACAAGACTCTGCAGCATCGCGTGGACATCGGGGGCAGTACCTCTGGATTGGCAGACCGGGGTGGTGGTTCCTCTCTTTAAAAAGGGGAACCGGAGGGTGTGTTCTAACTATCGTGGGATCACACTCCTCAGCCTTCCCGGTAAGGTCTATTCAGGTGTACTGGAGAGGAGGCTACGCCGGATAGTCGAACCTCGGATTCAGGAGGAACAGTGTGGTTTTCGTCCTGGTCGTGGAACTGTGGACCAGCTCTATACTCTCGGCAGGGTCCTTGAGGGTGCATGGGAGTTTGCCCAACCAGTCTACATGTGCTTTGTGGACTTGGAGAAGGCATTCGACCGTGTCCCTCGGGAAGTCCTGTGGGGAGTGCTCAGAGAGTATGGGGTTTCGGACTGTCTGATTGTGGCGGTCCGCTCCCTGTATGATCAGTGTCAGAGCTTGGTTCGCATTGCCGGCAGTAAGTCGGACACGTTTCCGGTGAGGGTTGGACTCCGCCAAGGCTGCCCTTTGTCACCGATTCTGTTCATAACTTTTATGGACAGAATTTCTAGGCGCAGTCAAGGCGTTGAGGGGATCCGGTTTGGTGGCTGCAGGATTAGGTCTCTGCTTTTTGCAGATGATTTGGTCCTGATGGCTTCATCTGGCCAGGATCTTCAGCTCTCACTGGATCGGTTCGCAGCTGAGTGTGAAGCGACTGGGATGAGAATCAGCACCTCCAAGTCCGAGTCCATGGTTCTCGCCCGGAAAAGGGTGGAGTGCCATCTCCGGGTTGGGGAGGAGATCTTGCCCCAAGTGGAGGAGTTCAAGTACCTCGGAGTCTTGTTCACGAGTGAGGGAAGAGTGGATCGTGAGATCGACAGGCGGATCGGTGCGGCGTCTTCAGTAATGCGGACGCTGTATCGATCCGTTGTGGTGAAGAAGGAGCTGAGCCGGAAGGCAAAGCTCTCAATTTACCGGTCGATCTACGTTCCCATCCTCACCTATGGTCATGAGCTTTGGGTTATGACCGAAAGGACAAAGATCACGGGTACAAGCGGCCGAAATGAGTTTCCTCCGCCGGGTGGCGGGGCTCTCCCTTAGAGATAGGGTGAGAAGCTCCGTCATCCGGGGGGAGCTTAAAGTAAAGCCGCTGCTCCTCCACATCGAGAGGAGCCAGATGAGGTGGTTCGGGCATCTGGTCAGGATGCCACCCGAGCGCCTCCCTAAGGAGGTGTTTAGGGCATGTCCGACCGGTAGGAGGCCACGAGGAAGACCCAGGACACGTTGGGAAGACTATCTCTCCCGGCTGGCCTGGGAACGCCTCGGGATCCCCCGGGAGGAGCTGGACGAAGTGGCTGGGGAGAGGGAAGTCTGGGCTTCCCTGCTTAGGCTGCTGCCCCCGCGACCCGACCTCGGATAAGCGGAGGAAGATGGATGGATGGATGGATGGATGGATAAATAAATGTTTCAAAAAGGGACTATCGCAGGGCAACTAGCCACTACTGCCGGGGCCCCAACAAGGGGGAAAAGAGTTGAGTTGTAGAAATGATTGGAAACTCAAGACAGCCATGACATTATGTTCTTTACAAGTGTATGTCAACTTTTGACCACTACTGTATTTTTACATAATTAGACAATATTTAAATCACCGATTACATGGAGTACCGTATTTTCCGCACTATAAGGCGCACCGGATTATTAGCCGCACCTTCAATGAATTACATATTTCATAACTTTGTCCACCAATAAGCCGCCCCGGATTATAAGCCGCGCCTACGCTGCGCTAAAGGGAATGTCAAAAAAACAGTCAGATAGTTCAGTCAAACTTTAATAATATATTAAAAACCAGCGTTCTAACAACTCTGTCCCAAAATGTACGCAAATGTGCAATCACAAACATAGTAAAATTCAAAATGGTGTAGAGCAATAGCAACATAATGTTGCTCGAACGTTAATGTCACAACACACAAAATAAACATAGCGCTCACCTTCTGAAGTTATTCTTCATTCGTAAATCCTTCGAATTCTTCGTCTTCGGTGTCCGAATTGAAAAGTTGCGCAAGCGTGGGATCCAAAAATGGCCGGCTCCGTCTCGTCGAAGTCATCGGATTCAGTGTCGCTGTTGTTGTGCAGCAGTTCTGTGAATCCTGCCTTCCGGAAAGCTCGGACCACAGTTGTGACCGAAATATCTGCCCAGGCATTTACGATCCACTGGCAAATGTTGGCGTATGTCGTCCGGCGCTGTCTGCCCGTCTTAGTGAAGGTGTGTTCGCCTTCGGAGCTGTGTGAAAAAAGCCACCCGGCCTCTTCGCGTAAACTTCCCTTAACCACTCGCTCATCTTTTCTTCATCCATCCATCCCTTCGAGTTAGCTTTTATGATGACGCCGGCTGGAAAGGTCTCTTTTGGCAAGGTCTTCCTTTTGAATATCACCATGGGTGGAAGTTAGCATGGCAAGCTAGAACCACAGTGAAGGATGACTTCTCATTCCCTGTGGTGCGAATATTCACCGTACGTGCTCCCGTTCCACAGTGCGGTTCACAGGAATATCAGTTGCTGTGAAATACGGTAGTAATCCGTGTGCGGATGGAGAGATTGCGTCTTTTTATGAACCGGATCCTTGTCGCTTTGTAGGAGCCATTTTGTGGTCTTTACAGATGTAAACAGGAAATGAAACGTACGGTGATATCCGCGCGTTTTTTCTTCTTCTTCCGGGGGCGGGTGGTTGCTTACAGTAGAAGAAGAAGCGCTTCCTGTTCTATGGGGGCGGGTGCTTTCCTTGGCGGTTGCTTGCGTAGAAGAAGAAGCGCTTCCTGTTCTACCGGGAAAAAAGATGGCGGCTGTTTACCGAAGTTGCGAGATCGAAACTTTATGAAAATGAATCGTAATAAAGCGCACCGGGTTATAAGGCGCACTGTCAGCTTTTGAGAAAAATTGTGGTTTTTAGGTGCGCCTTATAGTGCGGAAAATACGGTACATATATTTTCCTCCCCCCACAAAATAGAAAGAAAGTATACATTGAGTAAGAAATGTTACAGTACTTCATTGATACATATTATTTCCAGGCTTTTGAGGGCCAAATAAAATGAACTTCTTGAGTTTGACACATGTGGGTTAGCTCCATGTGAGCGCTGATTAACGTGCAGGTGTGTCGCTCCGCAGCTCTGGATGGAGACGGAGGAGAGCGACGTGCGCAGCTGCCCCCTGTGCCAGCTGATGTTCCCGGTCGGTTACCCCGACGACGCCCTCATCAAGCACATTGACTCCCACCTGGAGAACAGCAAGATCTGATCGCCGCGGCAACCGGGCTTGGGACCAGAGGTTTGAACAACGGGGGAATCGATCGGCGACGTGCGCGAGATGACCGCTTTGTAAAGTACCGCTGCACGGGTCCATCTTGGCGTCGTGAGTCTCGTCAACGTGCTTTTTGTTTGCTTATTCCTTCCTTTCGCTTCCGTTCTCGTATTTGACGCTCGCGGCTCTGCATGTCGCTGTGGGCCCCGGGCCGGGCGCCGTCACGCTTCCAGCCTGAAAGACTCCTCCGCCCCCGGGAACCGGAACCGGAGCCCCGAACGGAGACGGCGGGACATGAAGCGTGCGTTTCCACGGCAACTCGAGCATGCAACGTTTAGCGGGGACATTGCCACCTTTATGCTTGCTCTTCTAACGTAGCTTAGCAATTTACGCTGGCTCACACCTGACACTATTTATCAGTTCTTCTAGCCAAACGAGGACATTTTTGTCACACCCTGTACATAAACACACGCCGGGAGTCTTCCTCAAGCAAGTAGGCCACATGGACAAAAGTATCGGGACATCACGTCTAATCAATCAATGACAAGTTAACTGTCTCTCGACCAATTTTAGGTCCACACTAGAGATGTCCGATAATATCGGACTGCCGATATTATCGGCCGATAAATGCTTTGAAATGTAATATCGGAAATTATCGGTATTGGTTTCAAAAAGTAAAATGTATGACTTTTTAAAACGCCGCTGTACGGAGTGGTACACGGACGTAGGGAGAAGTACAGAGCGCCAATAAACCTTAAAGGCACTGACTTTGCGTGTCGGCCCAGTCACATAATATCTACGGCTTTTCACACACACAAGTGAATGCCAAGTCAACAGCCATACAGGTCACACTGAGGGTGGCCGTATAAACAACTTTAACACTGTTACAAATATGCGCCACACTGTTGAACCCACACCAAACAAGAATGACAAACAAATTTCGGGAGAACATCCGCACCGTAACACAACACAAACTCAACAGAACAAATACCGAGAACCCCTTGCAGCACTAACTCTTCCGGGACGCTACAATATGCACCCCCCCCCGCTACGCCCTACCCTAACTCCGCCCCACCCACCTCAAACTCCTCATGCTCTCTCAGGGAGAACATGTCCCAAATTCCAAGCTGCTGTTTTGAGGCGTGTTAAAAAAAAATAATGCACTTTGTGACTTCAATAATAAATATGGCAGTGCCATGTTGGCATTTTTTTTTCCCATAACTTGAGTTGATTTATTTTGGAAAACCTTGTTACATTGTTTAATGCATCCAGCGGGGGCATCACAACAAAATTAGGCATAATAATGTGTTAATTCCACGACTGTATACATCGGTATCGGTTGATATCGGAATCGGTAATTAAGAGTTGGACAATATCGGAATATCGGCAAAAAAAGCCATTATCGGACATCACTAGTTAAGACCCTCTAAAACACGGGTGCCCAAACTTTTTCCACTGAGGGCCACAGACTGACGGATTAAAGGACGCAGGGGCCACACCTACTCTGCGGCCTGGTGGTTAGAGTGTCCGCCCTGAGGTCGGTAGGTTGTGAGTTCAAACCCCGGCCGAGTCATACCAAAGACTATAAAAATGGGACTCATTACCTCCCTGCTTGGCACTCAGCATTAAGGGTTGGAATTGGGGGTTAAATCAACCAAAAAAATGATTCCCGGGCGTGGCCACCGCTGCTGCTCACTGCTCCCCTCACCTCCCAGGGGGTGAACAAGGGGATGAATCAAAAGCATAGGACACATTTCACCACACCTAGTGTGTGTGTGACAATCATTGGTACTTTAACTTGAACATATTGGTAGTTTTCACCTTCAAAATCAGTAAAAAGAACTATAAAATGCAATATTGGTAGAAATGTAATGTCAATGATGCAGAGCCATAGATGAACTAAAATGCTAACAGTTAGCACCGTGGCCAGTTAGCGTCAAGTGACAAAAATATGAGCTAAATAGACTAAAAAATGAAAAAAAGTGTTGACACATACAGATAGAAAATTTCCTTCAGGGGGAGAAGGGTGTTAAAAAAAATTCCATCCCCTTGGGGGGCGTGACAGACAACATTGAGATTCACTGCCCTTTACGCTCAAATAGATGTTTATAATATTTATAATAATAAAATATGAAAATAGATTTTTCAAATCTGACAGTACATGAAGCAAAGTCGCCAGGGAAGAATCTATTTTCTTCACTTTTAGTCCCTGCAGGTGTCCCAATACTTTTGCCTGTACGCTGTACCACTAAAACACCCAACAGCAACACCGACAACAAAAAACGACAACAACAGCAACACCGACAACAAAAAACGACAACAACAGCAACAACGACCACAAAAACAACAGCAACGACAACAACAAAAGCAAAACCGACAATAATAACACCACCAACAATAAAAAAAAACAGCAACACTGACAACAACAACAGCAACACCGACAACAAAAACATCACCGACAACAACAAAAAAGAGCAACACTGAAAACAAAAACAACACCAGTAACAACAGCAACACCGACCATAAAAACAACAACAGCAAGACTGACAACAGCAACAACAACAACAACAACAGCAACAAAGACGACAACAACGGCATCACCAACAACAAGAACGGCAACACTGACAACAAATACAGCAACACCGACAACAAAAACAACAACAGCAACATCGACAACAACAACATCGACAACAAGAGCAACACCTACAACTCTGACAACAACAACAGCAACACTGACGACAAAAATGACAACAGCAACACCGACCACAAAAACAACAGCAACGTCAACAACAAAAGCAAAATCGACAAGAATAACACCAACCAACAATTTAAAAAAAAACAGCATCACTGACAACAACAGCACCAACAACAACACCGACAACAACAGCAACACCGACGACAACAACAGCAACACAAACACCAACTACAGCAACACTGACAACAGCAACAACAGCAACACCGACAACAAGAACAGCAACACCGACGACAACAACGGCATCACCAACAACAAGAACAGCAACAACAGCAACACTGACAACAAATACAGCAACACGGACAACAACAACAACAACAACACCGACAACAAAAACAACAACAACAACACTGACGACAACAACAGCAAAACAGACAACAACAACAGCAACACCGACAACAACACAAACAGCAATAACAACATCAAAAACAGCAACACCGACAACAACAACAACACTGACAACAAAAACAACAACAGCAACACAGACAACAACAACAGCAATACCAACAACAGAAACACCGACAACAACAACAGCAACACCTGCAACACTGACAACAGCAACACTGACGACAACAACAGCAAAACAGACAACAACACGAACAGCAATAACAACATCAAAAACAGCAACATTGACAGCAACAATAACACAGACAACAAAAACAGCACAAACTACAAGAGCAACACTGACAACAACAGCAAAACCAACAACAACAGCAACATTGACAACAACAACACAGACAACAACAACAACAACACTGACAACAACAACAACGACACCACTACCAACAACAACAATGACACTACTAACAACAACACTACCAACAACAACAACAGCAACACAGACTATACCGACAACAACAGCAACACCAGCAACACTGACAACAGCAACACTGACGACAACAGCAAAACAGACAACAACAACACCGACAACAACGCGAACAGCAATAACAACATCAAAAACAGAAAACACCGACAGCAACGACAACACCGACAACAAAAACAGCACAAACTAAAAGTGCAACACTGACAACAACAGCAAAACCAACAACGACGACAACAACAGCAACATTGACAGCAACAACCCCGAGAACAACAACACTGACAACAACAACTCAGACGAAAACAACACCGACAACAACAGCAACAGCACTACCAACAACAACACCACTACCAACAACAACAACAACCCCACTACCAACAACAACAACACTACTAACAACAACACTACCAACAACACCGACAACAACATTGACAACAACAGCAACAGCACTACCAACAACAACACCACTACCAACAACAACAACAACCCCACTACCAACAACAACAACACTACTAACAACAACACTACCAACAACACCGACAACAACAACATTGACAACAACAGCAACACCGACGACAATAACACTGACAACAGCAGCAACACCGACAACAACAACAACACTGACAACAACACCGACAACAACAGCAACACCACTACCAACAACAACACCACTACCAACAACAACACTACCAACAAGAACAACAGCAACATCAGCACCACCAACAATACGAAGAAGGAGGTTGTTGAGTTTAGTGTTGACTAAAGGTTGCTAACGACGGAGCTAACACTGATGTTGTAGTGTTATCTGAGGTTTTTTGGCTCACATGAGCACTTCCTGCCTGATGGGCAACAAACATACATACATGGCTTCCACCCGATGAGTAGCGGCTGAGCGGCGGAGATGTGGTGGATAAAAGCTGCTGAAGAGAGCAGATTAAAGACGTTCTGTGGTCGCGCTCAACTTGATGGGGAGGGGTGGGGTTATCTTCTGGTTTAGGACCACATCCTGAGTCTTTTTGGAGGTTTAGCTTTTTGACCTGATGTTAGTCAAAACGTCGCTGAAACTCCTTCATGTCTTTTTTTTTTTTACTTCGCCAACGCTACTTCCTGTTTGGACACCTTGGCACTTCCTGTCCATTGTAAATATTGACACAAACACACACACACACACACACACACACACACACACACACACACACACACACACACACACACACACACACACACACACACACAAGAAGACACATGAGGATGTACACTTCACAGCTGCGTCTGGTCTGGCGCACTCGCGTACTTACGAGTGCACTTAAGTGCTTTCGGCAACAAAACACTTCGAATGGTGACCGTGTGGTGATCGCTATATAGCGGAAGGGGAGGGGCTAATTCCAGTGGCTGTCATTCACCAACGAGCACCCTCAGTAAGTCAGTATACTTCTAGGGCTGGGCGATACGGCTGAAAACTGTGTCACGATATCAGTCTTTTTTTATCGGTCGGTATCGATAGTTATTGATATTTTTCATGATCTATGGAGAAAATATATGAAATGTCAACATTTTTATTTCAGATTTAACCTTTTTATTTATATATATATACACACACACAGGTAAAAGCCAGTAAATTAGAATATTTTGAAAAACTTGATTTATTTCAGTAATTGCATTCAAAAGGTGTAACTTGTACATTATATTTATTCATTGCACACAGACTGATGCATTCAAATGTTTATTTCATTTAATTTTGATGATTTGAAGTGGCAACAAATGAAAATCCAAAATTCCGTGTGTCACAAAATTAGAATATTACTTAAGGCTAATACAAAAAAGGGATTTTTAGAAATGTTGGCCAACTGAAAAGTATGAAAATGAAAAATATGAGCATGTACAATACTCAATACTTGGTTGGAGCTCCTTTTGCCTCAATTACTGCGTTAATGCGGCGTGGCATGGAGTCGATGAGTTTCTGGCACTGCTCAGGTGTTATGAGAGCCCAGGTTGCTCTGATAGTGGCCTTCAACTCTTCTGCGTTTTTGGGTCTGGCATTCTGCATCTTCCTTTTCACAATACCCCACAGATTTTCTATGGGGCTAAGGTCAGGGGAGTTGGCGGGCCAATTTAGAACAGAAATACCATGGTCCGTAAACCAGGCACGGGTAGATTTTGCGCTGTATGCAGGCGCCAAGTCCTGTTGGAACTTGAAATCTCCATCTCCATAGAGCAGGTCAGCAGCAGGAAGCATGAAGTGCTCTAAAACTTGCTGGTAGACGGCTGCGTTGACCCTGGATCTCAGGAAACAGAGTGGACCGACACCAGCAGATGACATGGCACCCCAAACCATCACCCAACCATGCAAATTTTGCATTTCCTTTGGAAATCGAGGTCCCAGAGTCTGGAGGAAGACAGGAGAGGCACAGGATCCACGTTGCCTGAAGTCTAGTGTAAAGTTTCCACCATCAGTGATGGTTTGGGGTGCCATGTCATCTGCTGGTGTCGGTCCACTCTGTTTCCTGAGATCCAGGGTCAACGCAGCCGTCTACCAGCAAGTTTTAGAGCACTTCATGCTTCCTGCTGCTGACCTGCTCTATGGAGATGGAGATTTCAAGTTCCAACAGGACTTGGCGCCTGCACACAGCGCAAAATCTACCCGTGCCTGGTTTACGGACCATGGTATTTCTGTTCTAAATTGGCCCTCCAACTCCCCTGACCTTAGCCCCATAGAAAATCTGTGGGGTATTGTGAAAAGGAAGATGCAGAATGCCAGACCCAAAAACGCAGAAGAGTTGAAGGCCACTATCAGAGCAACCTGGGCTCTCATAACACCTGAGCAGTGCCAGAAACTCATCGACTCCATGCCACGCCGCATTAACGCAGTAACTGAGGCAAAAGGAGCTCCAACCAAGTATTGAGTATTTTACATGCTCATATTTTTCATTTTCATACTTTTCAGTTGGCCAACATTTCTAAAAATCCCTTTTTTGTATTAGCCTTAAGTAATATTCTAATTTTGTGACACACGGAATTTTGGATTTTCATTTGTTGCCACTTCAAATCATCAAAATTAAATGAAATAAACATTTGAATGCATCAGTCTGTGTGCAATGAATAAATATAATGTACAAGTTACACCTTTTGAAAGCAATTACTGAAATAAATCAAGTTTTTCAAAATATTCTAATTTACTGGCTTTTACCTGTATATATATATATATATATATATATATATATATACACACACACACACAGTCGTGGTCAAAAGTTTACATACTTTTGTAAAGAACATAATGTCATGAGTTTCCAATAATTTCTACAACTCTTATTTTTTTGTGATAGAGTGATTGGAGCACATACTTGTTGGTCACAAAAAAACATTCATGAAGTTAGGTTCTTTTATGAATTTATTATGGGTTTACTGAAAATGTGAGCAAATCTGCTGGGTCAAAAGTATACATACAGCAACACACATGATCAATTTTGGTGCTGTAGAAAAGTTACAATCAAATCAAATTAGCTTCATGGCATGGCCTCCTAACTTCATGTGAGTGATTATGATTGACGACACCTGTTGACTTCTCTGAGCACATTTAAATAGAGCTCATGTGATGCAGTCATTAGACTCGGTTACAAACGCGACAATGGGAAAGTCAAAGGAACTCAGCACAGATCTGAAAAAATTAATCATTGACTTGAATAAGTCAGAAAAGTCACTTGGAGCCATTTCAAAGCAACTTTAGGTGTGCAGACAATTGTTCGTAAGTATAAAGTGCATGGCACAGTTTTGTCACTGCCACGATCAGGAAGAAAACGCAAACTCACCTGAGAAAATTGGTCAGGATGATCAAGAGTCAACCGAGAACCACCAAAAAGCAGGTCTGCAATGAATTGGAAGCTGCTGGAACACAGGTGTCAGTGTCCACAGTCAAGCGTGTTTTGCATCGCCATGGACTGAGAGGCTACCATTTAAGAAGGAAGCCCTACACCTTAAGGCTCGTCTAAAGTTTGCCGCTGATCACATGGACAAAGATAAGACCTTCTGGAAGAAAGTTCTGTGGTCAGATGAAACAAAAATTGAGCTGTTTGGCCACAATACCCAGCAATATGTTTGGAGGAGAAAAGGTGAGGCCTTTAATCCCATGAACACAATACCTACCATCAAGCATGGTGGTGGTAGTATTATGCTCTGGGTCTATTTTGCTGCCAATGGAACTGGTGCTTTACAGAGAGGAAATGGGACAATGAAAAAGGAGGATTACCTCCAAATTCTTCGGGACAACCTAAAATCATCAGTTGGGTGTTCCAACAGGACCCCAAACACACGTCAAAAGTGGTAAAGAATGAGCTAAATCAGGCTAGATTTAAGGTTTTAGAACGGCCTTCCCAAAGTCCTGACTTAAACCCCATTGCGAACATGTGGACAATGCTGAAGAAAACTAACACATTTAGGTGAACTGCAACAATTTTGTCAAGAGGAGTGGTCAAAAAAAAATTTTGTAACCAACAAGTATGTGCTCCAATCACTCTATCACTAAAAAATAAGAGTTGTAGAAATTATTGGAAACTCATGACAATATGTTCTTTACAAAAGTATGTAAACTTTTGACCACGACTGTGTGTGTGTGTATATATATATATATATATATATATATATATATATATATATATATATATATATATATATATATATATATATATATATATATATATATATATATATATATATATATATATATATATATATATGTATTTATCTGTTATATATTATTATATATTTTATATTATTGATATTATACATATATTATGTATATTTTATTAATTAATTTTTATATACAGTATGTATATATTTTTTACACATTTAAAATGTAACCTTCCTCTGATTATAATCCCTCAGCTAGCAAGGCAGAAAGGAAATGTCAACACAAAAACATGGAAAACACACAAACAATGTAAACAAAATAGTAAAATTACATTAAACGCTTAAAAACAAGCTCTTAAATAAGAAATATGTAAGAAATGCTTCATAAAGTGTAAGAAAATAGTGCAAAGTGTGAAAATGTAAACATAGAGAAACCTGAGAAGAACTATTTACCACAGGTTTAGTGGCAGGAAGTTACAGCTGTGCTCTAAAGGGTGAGCGCGGCTAAGATAGTGTGGTGTTAGCGGTCTTGCCTTGCATCATTTACGGACCACATTGGTCTGACTACGGTCCCTTTGAAAAAAATAAAAACAGACTTTTCCTCTTTTATCCACAATTTCCCCATTTTGACTCAACCAAACTTAATAGTTGATACTGTCACCCGATTGGCTGTAAGAAGAAAATAAACATGCATATTTTATTGACGTTGATCACGTATCGCGATATACATTGATACCGTTTCATGGCCCAGCCCTATGTACTGACACAAGTGTTCCGTATGAGACAGGTCACATGATTGTCCTCCACCCCCCCCCCCCCCCTTTCTATGAAGAGTTCATTAAGGGCTATTTTTAGCGCGTTGCAGAGTGATGACATCACTAACAAGGCAGGTAAACAATGAAAAAAAAAGTTGTGGCGCATCTTGTTCTTTCGCCTCAGCGAACGTCTCACACGTTTCCTCCCTCATCAGTTTGTTTGTAAGAAGGTTCTTCAAAAGAACGTAAAAAAAAAAAAAAAAAAAAAAAAACGCAATTTTTTTTTAAGCATCATCTGACTCCGCCCCTATCTGGGTGAGCTCCGTCCCTTAAATCCACTCACTACATTGTCAAAATTTCCCCTAACTTGTCATCATCCGTTTGTACTGCAATTTGTTTTTTGTCCAACAAGTCTAGTTCGTACTTTGTTTTTTGTACACCAAACTTTGTTTATCTTACACGAAAAAAAGAATTTCCACGTCGTGTTTGGTTTGTCGTACTGCCAAACATTTCACGTGACAAACTACGGTAGTCCGTTTGTACGTGTATTATTTTGTGGAATGTAACATCCAAACAAAGAACTCACAAGTTGGTGACTCGACCTTCACTTTTTTTTTTTTATTGAGCACGACTGCAAAATAATCCTTAAAGGGGCCCAAAAAAATTGCGAGTTTCAGCACTTTGATAAAGAAGGTGAGAAACACTGTATTCTTTTTTTTAGAACAATGTGTGACTTTTACGTGCTTAACTGAAACACACGCTCACTTCACGTCATTTGTTATTTTTCATATTTAAATTTGTATGTAGAAAAGAAGACATAAAGAAATCGAAAAAAATGTTAATATGATTTTTATTTTGCACGAAAATTAGCACAAACATTTTAGTAATCCGTTTGAACGTGTATTATTTTGTGGAATGAAATATCCAAACAATTAACTCTTTTTTTTTTTTTTTATTGAGCATGACTGCAAAATCATTCTTAAAGGGGCCAAAAAAAGTTGCGAGTTTCAGCACTTTGATAAAGAAGGTGAGAAACACTGTATTCTTTTTTCAGAACAATGTGTGACTTTTACGTGCTTAACTGAAACACACGCTCACTTCACGTCATTAGTTATTATTTTTCATATTTAAATTTGTATTTTCTTTTTAATAGCTCATGTAGAAAAAAAGACATAAAAAAATAAATTTAAAAATGTCATATGATTTTTATTTTACACGAAAATTAGCGCAAACATTTTAGTAATCCGTTTGAACGTGTATTATTTTGTGGAATGAAATATCCAAACAATTAACTCTTTTTTTTTTTTATTGAGCATGACTGCAAAATAATCCTTAAAGGGGCCCAAAAAAATTGCGAGTTTCAGCACTTTAATAAAGAAGGTGAGAAACACTGTATTCTTTTTTTTAGAACAATGTGTGACTTTTACGTGCTTAACTGAAACACACGCTCACTTCACGTCATTTGTTATTTTTCATATTTAAAATTTGTATGTAGAAAAGAAGACATAAAGAAATCGAAAAAAATGTTAATATGATTTTTATTTTGCACGGAAATTAGCACAAACATTTTAGTAATCCGTTTGAACGTGTATTATTTTGTGGAATGAAATATCCAAACAATTAACTCTTTTTTTTTTATTGAGCATGACTGCAAAATCATTCTTAAAGGGGCCCAAAAAAATTGCGAGTTTCAGCACTTTGATAAAGAAGGTGAGAAACACTGTATTCTTTTTTTTAGAACAATGTGTGACTTTTACGTGCTTAACTGAAACACACGCTCACTTCACGTCATTTGTTATTTTTCATATTTAAAATTTGTATGTAGAAAAGAAGACATAAAGAAATCGAAAAAAATGTTAATATGATTTTTATTTTGCACGAAAATTAGCACAAACATTTTAGTAATCCGTTTGAACGTGTATTATTTTGTGGAATGAAATATCCAAACAATTAACTCTTTTTTTTTTATTGAGCATGACTGCAAAATCATTCTTAAAGGGGCCAAAAAAAGTTGCGAGTTTCAGCACTTTGATAAAGAAGGTGAGAAACACTGTATTCTTTTTTCAGAACAATGTGTGACTTTTACGTGCTTAACTGAAACACACGCTCACTTCACGTCATTTGTCATTTTTCATATTTAAATTTGTATGTAGAAAAGAAGACATAAAGAAATCGAAAAAAATGTTAATATGATTTTTATTTTGCACGAAAATTAGCACAAACATTTTAGTAATCCGTTTGAACGTGTATTATTTTGTGGAATGAAATATCCAAACAATTAACTCTTTTTTTTTTTTATTGAGCATGACTGCAAAATCATCCTTAAAGGGGCCCAAAAAAATTGCGAGTTTCAGCACTTTGATAAAGAAGGTGAGAAACACTGTATTCTTTTTTTTAGAACAATGTGTGACTTTTACGTGCTTAACTGAAACACACGCTCACTTCACGTCATTTGTTATTTTTCATATTTAAATTTGTATGTAGAAAAGAAGACATAAAGAAATCGAAAAAAATGTTAATATGATTTTTATTTTGCACGAAAATTAGCACAAACATTTTAGTAATCCGTTTGAACGTGTATTATTTTGTGGAATGAAATATCCAAACAATTAACTCTTTTTTTTTTTATTGAGCATGACTGCAAAATCATTCTTAAAGGGGCCAAAAAAAGTTGCAAGTTTCAGCACTTTGATAAAGAAGGTGAGAAACACTGTATTCTTTTTTCAGAACAATGTGTGACTTTTACGTGCTTAACTGAAACACACGCTCACTTCACGTCATTTGTTATTATTTTTCATATTTAAATTTGTATTTTCTTTTTAATAGCTCATGTAGAAATAAAGACATAAAAAAAAATTCATATGACTTTTATTCTATATGAATATTAGCGCAAACATTTTAGTAATCCGTTTGTACGTGTATTATTTTGTGGAATGTAATATTCAAACAATGAACTCTTTTTTTTAATTGAGTACGACTGCAAAATCATCCTTAAAGGGGCCAAAAAAAGTTGCGAGTTTCTGCACTTTGATAAAGAAGGTGAGAAACACTGTATTCTTTTTTTCAGAACAATGTGTGACTTTTATGTGCTTAACTGAAACACACGCTCACTTCACGTCATTTGTTATTATTTTTCATATTTAAATTTGTATTTTCTTTTTAATAGCTCATGTAGAAAAAAAGACATAAAAAAATAAATTAAAAAATGTGATATGATTTTTATTTTACACGAAAATTAGCGCAAACATTTTAGTAGTCCGTTTGTACGTGTATTATTTTGTGGAATGTAATATCCAAACAATGAACTCACTTTTTTTTTTGAGCACGCCTGCAAAAATCATCCTGGAAGGGGCCAAAAAAAGTTGCGAGTTTCAGTACTTTAAAAAAGAAGGTGAGAAACATTGTCATTCTTTTTTTTTCAGCACAATGTGTTGATGCGCTTAACTGCAACACACACTCACGTCATTTTTTTGGTATCTTTATTTGTTTTTATTTTTAATAGCTCATTTATGAATCATAAAACGTTAATAACATAAAAACTATAGTAAAAATGACAACACAAAAAGTAGCACAAAATGTTATGTTGATATTTGTAATGATAAAGAAGCCAACTTAAAAAAAAAAAACAGGCTTCACTACACGTCTTAAAATTATTTTCTTCCAAATATGCATCTGCTACCTAGAAGTGTGAGACTGTGCATTTGATTATGTTGTTTTTTATTATTATTTTATGTTGTTGTTGTTGTTGCATTTTCAATATTTTTTGGGATGTAAATGATAGCTGCGCTCCACGGAAACGTTTTGCGTCAGAAGTTGAAGCTTTTCACGGCGTGATGAATATATATGGGTGTGAAACCACCACTGACTCCGCCCATAACTATGAGCCCCGCCCCCTGGGTACACCCACCACTTTGTAAGCAAAAACAAAAACAGGCTTCGCCACGCATCTCAAAATGCATTCCCAGGGAGCCGTCGGTCGGTTTTGACCACGTACCTCGGCGACGAGGCCGATCGAGCTTGATGTTTAGCGGTATGTTAGCGACGTCGCTAACGTAAAAAAAAAAAATAATCAGGCTGAGCTTGTCCCAGAACAGGAAGCTTTCCAGTGACGGCCACCAGGGGGCGTACTGCAACACATGAGACCTCTTAATGAGTCTTTCTTACAAACACACACACACACACACACACACACACACACACACACACACACACACACACACACACACACACACACACACACACACACACACACACACACACACACACACACACACACACACACACACACACAATTTCCAAACCTTCTATGTTGACTCAGGAGAAGCCAAAGCAAAGGAACAAATTGTTCTTTTTTGTTCCACTTTACCGTCGAGTTGTGACAAAATTAGTCCCCCCCCCCCCCCCCCCCCCCCACTGATACACTCAGGAGACAACCAACATGATTGTTGTTGTTTTTGCAACACAACACCGCGCTGCCCGCCACAGTCCTCTGGCAGTGTTTTGTTTTGGTGTTTTTTTTTCTTTCCCGCCTGTGTAAAAATATTCCAATAAAGTTGCACTGAAAGTCTCGTCCTGCACGCCGACTCTGCATTATTTCATCAGTTGTGTTCTTTTTTTTTTCTTCAACACAATGTGTGACGTTCATGCGCTGAACTGCACGTCGCAACAACACAACACGCAGACAACCATTTTGTGGAATGTAATATCCAAACAAAGAACTCACAAGTTGGTGACTCACTCTTTACTTTTTTTTTATTGAGTACGACTGCAAAATCATCCATAAAGGGGCCAAAAGAAGTTGCGAGTTTGAGCACTTTGATTTAGAAACACTGTATTCTATGTGCTTAACTGCAACACACACTCACTCATTTTTTATTCTTTTTATAATTAGCATTTTCTTTTTGATAGCTCATGTAGAAAAGAAGACATGAAAAAAATTCTTGTTAACACTTTTTCACATGATTTTTATTTTACATGAAAATTAGCGCAAACATTTTAGTAGTCCGTTTGAACGTGTGTTATTTTGTGGAATGCAAAATCATCCTTGAAGGGGCCAAAAAAAGATGCGAGTTTCAGCACTTTGATAAAGAAGGTGAGAAACACTGTGTTCTTTTTTCAGAACAATGTGTGACTTTTATGTGCTTAACTGCAACACACACTTCGCATCATTTTTTAAATATTTTTTAATTTAACATTTTTATTTTCTTTTTAATAGCTCACGTAGAAAGGAAGACATCAAATTTAAAAAAAAAAATGTTAATATGATTTTTATTTTACACGAAAATTAGCGCAAATATTTTAGTAGTCCGTTTGTACGTGTATTATTTTGTGGAATGTAATATCCAAACAAAGAACTCACAAGTTGGTGACTCAATCATGAATTTCTTAAAATTAAGACAGAAAAATCATCCTTAAAGGGGCCAAAAAAAGTTGTGAGTTTTCACCACTTTGATAAAGAAGGTGAGAAACACTATTCTTTTTTCAGAACAATATGCGACTTCTGTGTGCTTAATTGCAACACACACTCACTTAGCGTAATTTTTAATTATTTTTTAAATTTAACACTTTTATTTTCTTTTTAATAGCTCATGTAAAAAAGAAGACATAAAAAAATCTAGTTAACACTTTTTCACATGATTTTTATTTTACATGAAAATTAGCGCAAACATTTTAGTAGTCCGTTTGAACGTATGTTATTTTGTGGAATGCAAAATCATCCTTGAAGGGGCCAAAAAAAGATGCGAGTTTCAGCACTTTGATAAAGAAGGTGAGAAACACTGTGTTCTTTTTTCAGAACAATGTGTGACTTTTATGTGCTTAACTGCAACACACACTTCGCATAATTTTTTTAATATTTTTTAATTTAACATTTTTATTTTCTTTTTAATAGCTCATGTAGAAAGGAAGACATCAAATTAAAAAAAAAATATGTTAATATGATTTTTATTTTACACGAAAATTAGCGCAAATATTTTAGTAGTCCGTTTGTACGTGTATTATTTTGTGGAATGTAATATCCAAACAAAGAACTCACAAGTTGGTGACTCAATCATGAATTTCTTAAAATTAAGACAGAAAAATCATCCTTAAAGGGGCCAAAAAAAGTTGTGAGTTTTCACCACTTTGATAAAGAAGGTGAGAAACACTATTCTTTTTTCAGAACAATATGCGACTTCTGTGTGCTTAATTGCAACACACACTCACTTAGCGTAATTTTTTATTATTTTTTAAATTTAACACTTTTATTTTCTTTTTAATAGCTCATGTAAAAAAGAAGACATAAAAAAATCTAGTTAACACTTTTTCACATGATTTTTATTTTACATGAAAATTAGCGCAAACATTTTAGTAGTCCGTTTGTACGTGTATTATTTTGTGGAATGTAATATCCTGACAAAGAACTCACAAGTTTGTGACTCAATCTTTTTTTTTATTGAGTACAAAGGGGCCAAAAAAAGATGCGAGTTTCAACATTTTGATAAAGAAGGTGAGAAACACTATTCTTTTTTCAGAACACTGTGCGACTTTCATGTGTTTAACTGCAACACACACTCATTTCGCGTAATTTTTTAAATTATTTTTTAAATTTAACATTTCTTTTCTTTTTAACAGAAAGGAAGACAAAAAAAATTCACAAAAAATGTTAATATGATTTTTATTTTACACGAAAATTAGCGCAAACATTTTAGTAGTCCGTTTGTACATGTATTATTTTGTGGAATGTAATATCCAAACAAAGAACTCACAAGTTGGTGACTCAATCTTTACTTTTTTTTTTATTGAATACGACTGCAAAATCATCTATAAAGGGGCCAACAGAAGTTGCGAGTTTAAGCACTTTGATAAAGAAATTAAAAAACACAATATTCTTTGTGCTTAACTGCAACACACACTCACTTCACGTCATTTTTATAATTTTTTAAATTAATATTTTCTTTTTGATAGCACGTGTAGAAAAGAAGACATTAAAAAAAATCGGAAAAAAATCTAGTTAACACTTTTTCACATGATTTTTATTTTACATAAAAATTAGCGCAAACATTTTAGTAGTCCGTTTGAACGTATATTATTTTGTGGAATGTAATATCCAAACAAAGAACTCACAAGTTGGTGACTCAGTATTTACTTTTTTTAATTAAGTACGACTGCAAAATCATCCATTAAGGGGCCAAAAGAAGTTGCGAGTTTAAGCACTTTGATAGAGAAATTGAAAAACACAATATTCTATGTGCTTAACTGCAACACACACTTACTTCACGTCATTTTTATTATTTTTTTAATTAGTATTTTCTTTTTAATAGCTCATGTAGAAAAGAAGACATAAAAAAATCGAAAAAATATCTAGTTAACACTTTTTTACATGATTTTTATTTTACATGAAAATTAGCGCAAACATTTAAGTAATCTGTTTGTACCTGTATTATTTTGTGGAATATAATAGCCAAACAAAGAACTCACAAGTTGGTGACTCACTCTTTACTTTTTTTTTATTGAGTACGACTGCAAAATCATCCATAAAGGGGCCAAAAGAAGTTGCGAGTTTAAGCACTTTGATAGAGAAATTAAAAAACACAGTATTCTATGTGCTTAACTGCAACACACACTCACTTCATGTCATTTTTATTATTTTTTTAATTAGTTTTTTTTTTTTGATAGCTCATGTAGAAAAGAAGACATAAGAAAATCGAAAAAAACGTTAATATGATTTTTATTTTACATGAAAATTAGCGCAAACATTTTAGTAGTCATTTTGTACGTGTATTATTTTGTGGAATGTAATATCCAAACAAAGGACTTACAAGTTGGTGACCCAATCATGAATTTTTAAAAATTGAGTATGACAGAAAAATCATACTTAAAGGGGCCAAAAAAAGTTGTGAGTTTTCACCACTTCGATAAAGAAGGTGAGAAACACTGTATTCTTTTTTCAGAACAATGTGCGACTTCTATGTGCTTAACTGCAACACACACTCACTTCCCGTCATTTTTTATTATTTTTTAAATTTAATATTTTTCTTTTTTTTTTAATACCTCATGTAGAAAAGAAGACATAAAAAAATCTAGTTAACACTTTTTCACATGATTTTTATTTTACATGAAAATTAGCGCAAACATTTTAGTAGTCCGTTTGTACGTGTATTATTTTGTGGAATGTAATATCCAAACAAACAACTCACATGTTTGGTGACTCAATCATTACTTTTTTTTATTGAGTATGACTGCAAAATCATTCTTGAAGGGGCCAAAAAAAGTTACGAGTTTCAGCACTTTGATAAAGAAGATGAGAAACACTGTATTCTTTTTTCAGAACAATGTGCGACTTTTATGTGCTTAACTGCAACACACACTTTCGTAATTTTTGTATTATTTTTTAAATTTAACATTTGTATTTTCTTTTTAATAGCTCCTGGAGAAAAGAAGACAAAAAAAATCGAAAAAAATATTGATATGATTTTTATTTGACATGAAAATTAGCACAAACATTTTAGTAGTCGTTTGTAAGTGTATTATTTTGTGGAATGTAATATCAAAACAAACAACTCACATGTTTGGTGACTCAATCTTTACTTTTTTTTTTTATTGAGTATGACTGCAAAATCATCCTTGAAGGGGCCAAAAAATGTTGCGAGTTTCAGCACTTTGATAAAGAAGGTGAGAAAAACTGTATTCTTATTTTCAGAACAATGTGCGACTTTTATGTGCTTAACTGCAACACACACTCACGTCACGTCGTTTCTTTTAAATATTTTTTTAAATTTAAAATGTTTCTTTTCTTTTTAATAGCGCATGTAAAAAAAAAAATCAAAAACCATTTTCATATGATTTTTATTTTACACAAAAATTTGCGCAACCATTTCCAGTCGTCTGTTTGTATTTTGTGGAATGTAATATCCAGACAAAAAAACTTTCCTTTTTGTAATGAGTATGACTGCAAAAATCATCTATTTAGGGGCCAAAAAAAGTTGTGAGTTTCAGCGCTTTGATAAGGAAGGTGAGAAACATTGTTGAATTGCAGAAAGAACTTGGAAAGTCGGAAAGTGGTATACTACTGTAAATTAGACTACTTGTACATCAAGTAGAAATGTGCACAAACATTGCAAGCAAAGTAATATGGCAGAAACAAAACAATAACATCATTAAGTACAAATAAATGTGGAAATTGTGCAAGATGGCACCTGATGGCCATAAGACGTAACTGCACATTTTGTCCATATGAATAAAAACAGTGTTCATATGAGATGTAGTCTTACACATAAGGCTGCACGATTATGGCCAAAATAATAATTAAAATATATATTTTTATCAATCGTGAAATTAGGATTATTAATCAGGATGATTGATTATGAAAGGTAAAACAGTGTGTGGGTGTGAAGGCTTTAAACTTGATCAAATATTAGTCTTTATGTTCATTAATAGTATCAACGTGTCACATGACATCATGTCTTTAGCTCCATGTTTACATTTTAGTACATATTTGTTTAAGTTATGTACCATGTACTAAATGTGTGTATACAGCCATGTAACCATACAACCATGCAACTACACAACTACCAATCATGTAACTATACAACTACCCAACCATGTAACTATACAACCATACAACTACACAAATATGTAACTATACAACTACACAACCATGTAATTATACAACCATGCAACTACGCAACCATGTAGCCAACTACAACCATGCAACCACACAAAACAATGTGACCATAAAACCATGCCACTACCCAACCATGTAACTATACAACTATACAACTACACAGCCATTTAACCATACAGCCATACAACTACACAATTATGTAACTATACAACTACACAGCCATGTAATCATACAACCATGCAACTACACAACCATGCAGCCACACAAAACAATGTGACCGTAAAACCATGCCACTACCCAACCATGTAACTATACAACTATACAACTACACAACCATTTAACCATGCAGCCATACAACTACACAATTATGTAACTATACAACTACACAACCATGTAATCATACAACCATGCAACTACACAACCATGCAACCACACAAAACAATGTGACCGTAAAACCATGCCACTACACAACCATGTAACTATACAACCATGCAACTGCACAACCATGTAATTATACACCCATGCAACTACACAACCATGTAATCATACAGCCATACGACTACACAACTACACAACCGTGTACCTATACAACCATACAACTAAACAACCATGTAACCATACAGCCATACAACTACACAACCATGTAACGATACAACCATACAACTACACAACCATGCAACTGTACAACCATGTAACTTTACAACCATACAACTACACAGCCATGTAACCATACAGCCATACAACTACACAACCATGTAACCATACAGCCATACAACTACACAACCATGTAACTATGCAACTACACAACCATGTAACCATACAACCATGTAACTACACAACTACACAACCATGTAACCATACAACCATGTAACTACACAACCATACAACTACACAACCATGTAACCATACAGCCATACAACTACACAACCATGTAACTATGCAACTACACAACCATGTAACCATACAACCATGTAACTACACAACTACACAACCATGTAACCATACAACCATGCAACTACACAACCATGTAACTATGCAACCATGTAAGTACACAACTACACAACCATGTAATCATACAACCATGCAACTACACAACCATGCAACTATACAACCATGCAACTGCACAACCATGTAATTATACACCCATGCAACTACACAACCATGTAATCATACAGCCATACGACTACACAACCGTGTACCTATACAACCATACAACTAAACAACCATGTAACCATACAGCCCTACAACTACACAACCATGTAACGATACAACCATACAACTACACAACCATGCAACTGTACAACCATGTAACTTTACAACCATACAACTACACAGCCATGTAACCATACAGCCATACAGCTACACAACCATGTAACCATACAGCCATACAACTACACAACCATGTAACTATGCAACTACACAACCATGTAACCATACAACCATGTAACTACACAACTACACAACCATGTAACCATACAACCGTGTAACTACACAACCATACAACTACACAACCATGTAACCATACAGCCATACAACTACACAACCATGTAACTATGCAACTACACAACCATGTAACCATACAACCATGTAACTACACAACTACACAACCATGTAACCATACAACCATGCAACTACACAACCATGTAACTATACAACCATGTAAGTACACAACTACACAACCATGTAATCATACAACCATGCAACTACACAACCATGCAACCATACAACCATGCAACTGCACAACCATGTAATTATACACCCATGCAACTACACAACCATGTAATCATACAGCCATACGACTACACAACCGTGTACCTATACAACCATACAACTAAACAACCATGTAACCATACAGCCATACAACTACACAACCATGTAACGATACAACCATACAACTACACAACCATGCAACTGTACAACCATGTAACTTTACAACCATACAACTACACAGCCATGTAACCATACAGCCATACAACTACACAACCATGTAACTATGCAACTACACAACCATGTAACCATACAACCATGTAACTACACAACTACACAACCATGTAACCATACAACCATGTAACTACACAACCATACAACTACACAACCATGTAACCATACAGCCATACAACTACACAACCATGTAACTATGCAACTACACAACCATGTAACTACACAACTACACAACCATGTAACCATACAACCATGCAACTACACAACCATGTAACTATACAACCATGTAAGTACACAACTACACAACCATGTAATCATACAACCATGCAACTACACAACCATGCAACCACACAAAACAATGAGATCGTAAAACCATGCAACTACACAACCATGTAACCATACAACCATACAACTACACAACCATGTAATCATACAGCCATACGACTACACAACTACACAACCGTGTACCTATACAACCATACAACTACACAACCATGTAACCATACAGCCATACAACTACACAACCATGTAACTGTACAACCATACAACTACACAACCATACAACTACACAGCCATGTAACCATACAGCCATACAACTACACAACAATGTAACCATACAGCATACTTGCCAACCCTCCCGGATTTTCCGGGAGACTCCTGAAATTCAGCGCCTCTCCCGAAAACCTCCCGGGACAAATTGTCTCCCGAAAATCTCCCGAAATTCAGGCGGACTCAGGTCCTCCACAATATAAAAAAGCGTACCTGCCCAATCACGTTATAACTATAGAACGATGGAGGGCGAGTTCTTGATTTCTTATGTGGGTTTATTGTTAGGCAGTTTCATTAACGTCCTCCCAGCGTGGCAACAACACACAACTACAGCAGTCACTTTTTTGTATACCGTAAAGCAGTTCGTCTGCCGTAAACAGCAATGTTGTGACACTCTTAAACAGGACAATACTGCCATCTAGTGCATTTGATGAAAGCACTTTTGTGCGTGCCACACAGCAATGCATCATCAGAGAGGGTGTTCAGCATGGTTCGAAAAATAGTGACAGAGAATAGAATAAGGATGGACAATTCAACCCTTAACTCAACAATGAGTAGATGAGTGTTATGTGTGTGTATATGTGTAAATAAATGAACACTGAAATTCAAGTATTTATATATATATATATATATATATATATATATATATATATATATATATATATATATATATATATGTCTTAATAAGGTTATCCAAAAAATAGTGCTCGATACCGTAGTAGAGCGCAATATATGTATGTGTGGGAAAAAAATCACAAGACTATTTCATCTCTACAGGCCTGGCGGCATGCTGTTACAATTTCGCTGCGCTTGTTGAGGGATGACAGGTCTGGACGGTAAATAATAAACAGTTTCTCTTTCAAGCATAGGTTGCATCTTTTATTACCACTATTGTAAGGTGTGCTGGATGCAAGAATTTGCCATGTTATTGAATATTCAACATTATTGTCTTTGAGGTCCCAAATGTGTTTGCTGAGTACTGTGGTATTCCGCAAGTTTTGGTTCCTGAAAGAAGCCTTGTGATTGTTCCATCTGGTTTTGAATTCTCCCTCGGTTAATCCTACATATGTGTCGGATGTGTTAATGTCCTTGCGTATTACCTTAGATTGGTAGACAACTGATGTTTGTAAGCACCCCCCGTTGAGAGGGCAATCAGGTTTCTTTCGACAGTTACAGCCTTTGTTGGTTTTGGAGTCGCTCTGTCCGGGGGCCGACGGCTCATTTGCAATTGTTTTGTTGTGGTTTGAGATGATTTGTCGTATATTGTTCATACAGCTGTAGCTCAATTTAATGTTGTTCTTGTTGAATACTTTTCTTAGGGTGTTGTCTTTGGGAAAGTGTTTGTCAATCAGATTGAGGAATTTGTGTCCAATGTTAGTAGAGACGTTTTTGCTGTATGGGGGGTTGTACCAGATGATGTCGTTTCGTTTTCTGTTCTTTTTTGGCTGGTTTCCTGGCGTGGGTTCATAGGTGAGGGTGAAATTGTATCCGCTTTCATCAAGGGCTTTTTGGTACGGGGGGGTTGCTTGGTCAAATTCAGCTTTGCTAGATGATAGCATCGATAGCCTTTTATTAATTCCGGTAGGTATTCTTTTCGTGGTGGTGGGTGGGTGGTTGCTGTCATGGTGCACGTATTGGAGTGTTGTGTTGGGTTTCGTGAATGGTTGGAAGCTGTTATTTCTCAGGTTGAAAGTGACGTCAAGGAAGTTGACGGTTTGCTTGTTGGCTTCAATCGTGATCCGTAGGCCGTTCTCTTTAAATAATACAATAAATATATATATATATATATATATATATATATATATATATATATATATATATATATATATATATATATATATATATATATATATATATATATAACTAGAATTCACTGAACATCAAGTATTTCTTATATATATATATATATATATACCGTATATTACCAAATAGTAGCCCGGGCGTTTATTTCACAAAATGGGGTCAGACCCCGGGCGGCTATTAGGACATGGGCGGTTATTTGCACAAGGCTTTTATTTATTTTTGCACCAGCCTGCACCAGGCCATTATTTGGTTACAATGGTTAGTGTCCAGTATTTTTTTTCGTACTAAAAACTTTAAATGTAAAAGCTACACACACACACACACACACACACACACACACACACACACACACACACACACACACACACACACACACACACACACACACACACACACACACACACACCACAAAAACAAGAAGCAATTGTGTGTGTGGGAAAGAACATTCAACTTGATGAATCATGCATGTACTTATTAAACTTGCTTTTCTATCATTTATTTTACCTTCTTTGATTTGTGAATGAAGACACTCAAGATTCAATCCCAATTAATAACAAGTCCTTCCACAGTGTTCACTTTCACACTGCACCAGTTTTTATTAATTACCAGGAGCCAGGGATGGGACTATTCCACGTACCATTGTAACTTATGGGTTCAACAGTTATTTACTGGGAGCAATGCATTATGGGTTCACGGCGGCCATCTGTGTACTCCTCTGCAATCTGGGTGCGACTTTTAAACGGCACCATGATTCAAAGCAGCCTTGTACATACAGCTGTCTCTAACACTGCCTGAAAGTAATATCACTAACAATTCAATATACGATTCCCACTAATATAACCATATACACTGTTTAGGAAAATACACTACAATATATTTCCATTTTATGGGTTTATTTTATCGGCGAAAGTCAGCCAGTAACGTTAACACAAATGTAGTCCACTCATTGCTTTAATGTGTGTGTGTGTGTGTGTGTGTGTGTGTGTGTGTGTGTGTGTGTGTGTGAGGGATACAATTAATGCATGGAATACCAACATAGTCATGAAATGGTTTAATAAATCAATACATCATGAATTAATTGAATCGTAAACAATAAATCATCAAATAATTAATCGTTAAATCATGAATTAAATAATTACTGAATTCATTAAAATGTGAAATTATTAAATGATTAATTAAATAATTGCATGTAATTAATTCACAATTTAAATATTTAACTGTACATTTAAAATTAGATTATTTATTTATTAAAACTTTTTTCCCATATGGTCCTCCATAGAAACCAAGTTTCCAGTCTTCTTTGGCCTTCCTCTGGGAGACAATATCAAACTTAATATTTGACCTAATTGTTTGAACCTTTTAAGATTTTTTGTTGAACAGCAGACTAGAGATGCGCGGATAGGCAATTATTTCATCCGCAACCGCATCAGAAAGTCGTCAACCATCCGCCATCCACCCGATGTAACATTTGATCAGAACCGCACCCGCCCGTTGTTATATATCTAATATAGACGATGCAAGGCATTAGTGAGGTTATAAAGCTTTTGCCTGTTAAAGAAAGGAGACTGATCCAATGCAGCACAGACATTCGCGTGCCACGCTGTCACGACCCAGACGCACACCAGTGCGCAATCATATGGGAGCCGCGCTGAGCGCACCTCCAAGCGCGTCTCGCTGCCGGCGATGGCCGGGTATGGGCCCGACGCTCCAGCGCCATCCATTTTCAGGGCTAGTTGATTCGGCAGGTGGGTTGTTGCACACTCCTTAGCGGGTTCCGACTTCCATGGCCACCGTCCTGCTGTCTATATCAACCAGGGTGAGCTCCACCCCTTTCGTGAGCGCACTGCGCGCGGAGTGACCCCTGTTACGCGCCCCCGGCAACAGGGGTGGCGGGCAGGTAAGCTGCGCGGGCGGAGCGCGCGGAGTGACCCCTGTTACGAGTCCCCGGCCACGGGGGTGGCGGGCAGGTAAGCTGCTTACCTGCTGCGCGTGACGCCGGCCGCGGCGGGGTGTCGGTGCGGTGGGCGCGGTGGTGACCCTGGACGTGCGTCGGGCCCTTTTCGCGGATCGCCTCAGCTACGGCTCCCGGTGGGGCCCTCTCGGGGGAAGGGGCCTCGGTCCCGGACCCCGGCGAGGCGTCCCTTCTCCGCTCCGTAAAAGTGTCCATCTCTTTTTTTTTCTTTTTTCTGTTGTGGCATATGCAGCAGGTGCCTGCTCGTTTTTCGTATGTGGGTAACAACATTTAACTATGTATATATATTTCCCAATTGGTTTAACTGCCACCCGCCTGAATCTATTTAAAATCTAATTTTTTTTAATTTCAACCGCCCGACCCGACCCGACCCGACCCGCGGATAAAATCTAATTTTTTTTTATTTCATCCGCCCGATCCGCGGATAATCCGCGGACTCCGCGGTTGTGCCCGCAAACCGCGCATCTCTACAGCAGACACACTTTCCTTAGGCCCCAAAAGAGTTGAGATTTTTGTCTTTTTATTTCCTTGCCTGTGCAAAATTGTCCCTTGGAGTTGTTCATTTGAAAAACATGATTCATTTTAGAGTGGGTTTCCTCATTCTGGAGACTTCTCTCACAGGTGAGTCGGCGAATGGCCGCAACTTTTAAAGATAAATGGTTGCAGGCTTGATGCTGCAGCACATCCAAGGATGACCCAAAGCGTCAATTGAATATCATGAAATGATTGAACTCACCGGAGATGTCTTGTTGGAAGCGGTGCCTCGTATACATTTACTCATCTCACTTTAGAAGACATCAATGGATGGTGGACATGGAGCCCCGTGTGATGTCACGCAGGTAATCACCTGCAGGTGTCGCACGCCAACTTTTCACAGGAGTTGCCCGTAAGATGTCCTTAACGTCCCCCAAAATCCTTTTCTCAATAAATCCAGGTTATTAGTTCCTTTTGCTTTGTCTTTCTCCAGGAGATAAAAGTTGTCACTTCTTTAGTGGTGCAGACCCTGAGACATTGGGTAAGAGAAATAAACAACTTAAATGAGAAGTTTAAGTGTGTGTGAAGAGCTAGAAAAAAACTAAACGCTTGATCTTCCACCTAATTCTTACTAGAGATGTGACATTCGCCAACGAACCGAGTCTTTTCAACAATTGTTAATTGTAATGACTTGATCCTGGGTGTTTGCTTTTCCGGGATGCAACGGAAAGTTGGCTCGGGCGAGACGGGAATGTAAGTACATGATTTATTTAATTTTATCAAAAAAAACGAAAAGCGCGCACAATGGCGGAGGTACAAAACTAGACTATAAACACAGAACTTGCACATTGGCAGAAACTGAACAATTAAACAAAACTTGCAAACTATGGCATGAATAAAGAAAACTTACTTGGATGAAAAAACGGCATGAAAAAGCGCAGCAAGGGTCATAAGGGTGTGTGGAGAGTCTAAATGCGGGATGTCGCCAGAACGACGAACTGAAAACAATGAACTTAAATACTATAGACATGATTAGTGAAAGCAGGTGCGTGACTCAAAACGTGAAACAGGTGCGTGACGTGACAGGTGAAAACTAATGGTTGCTATGGTGACAAAACAACAAAAGTGCACAAAAAGTCCAAAAACAAAACCGAACATGACTAAAACAAAACATGATCACACAGACATGACAGTTAATAAGGATACGATGTTATGCAGAGGCGTACTTAGAACACTGTTATAGAAAACGGACACTATTTATAGTCATGGTGGCGGGGCAATTTTTTTCCCTTCTTTCTAGGGGGGGGCGTAACAGAAAATAATTGAAAAGCACTGATCTAAAGTGGCGTAATTAGGGATGTCCGATAATGGCTTTTTTACCAATATCCGATATTCTGATATTGTCCAACTCTTAATTACCGATACCGATATATACAGTCGTGGAATTAACACATTATTATTCCTAATTTGGACAACCAGGTATGGTGAAGATAAAGTCATTTTTTTTTAAATTAATAAAATAAGATAAGATAAATAAATTAAAAATATTTTCTTGAATAAAAAAGAAAGTAAAACAATATAAAAACAGTTACATAGAAACTAGTAATTAATGAAAATGAGTCAAATTAACTGTTAAAGGTTAGTACTATTAGTGGACCACAATCATGTGTGCTTACGGACTGTATCCCTTGCAGGGGGAGGGAGTTTTTTGGGGTTGGTGCACTAATTGTAAGTGTATCTTGTGTTTTTTATGTTGATTTAATTAAAAAAAACAAAAAAACAAAAAACAAAACAAACGATACCGATAATAAAAAAAACGATACCGATCATTTCCGATATTAAATTTTAAAGCATTTATCGGCCGATAATATCGGCAGGCCAATATTATCGGACATCTCTACTAAAAAGTACTATCCTAACATGCTAGCAATAGCATTAGTGGTACCCAAAATATATGACACAGGGAATTATAGTTGCTGAAGTAGCTACAAAAGCTAACAAGCTAACATTAGCTAACTAATTGTAACGTGTGTCAAGCAGCAAAATATGTTACGCCGAGGTATGTACCTGAAAAATGTGTTTAAAATGCTAACGTTACCAATATATGACTGAGGTGTAAATTAGCTAAAAAAAACAATACAGTATACTAACATTAGCAGGTTACAGGTATTCATTTATGAACTAACAAAATATGTGACGCTGAGGTATAAAACTGCAAAATGAGGTAAAAAAGCTAGCATGCTAAAAAGTAGGGATGCTTTTTTGCCAATATCCGATATTGTCTAACTCTTAATTACCGATACCAATATCAACCGATACCGATATATACAGTCGTGGAATTAACACATTATTATGCCTAATTTGGACAACCAGGTATGGTGACGATAAAGTCATTTTTTTTTTAAATTAATAAAATAAGATAAGATAAATAAATTAAAAATATTTTCTTGAATAAAAAAAGAAAGTAAAACAATATAAAAACAGTTACATAGAAACTAGTAATTGATGAAAATGAGTCAAATTAACTGTTATAGGTTAGTACTATTAGTGGACCACAATCATGTGTGCTTACGGACTGTATCCCTTGCAGACTGTATTGATATATATTGATATATAATGTAGGAACCACAATATTAATTAAAGCTGCAAGCAGCGTTGGACGGGCCCGCGTATTTGGCAGGTGCTAGTCCTAAGTGTCCCAATACTTTTGTCTACTTTTAGTCTGAAGTGTCCCAAGACTTTTGTCTAGTGTACCTACCTTGTCTGCATTGTGTGGGCACGTTGGTGCTTCCTGCTTTTGAGCAGCCATCTTAAAAAAACTGCACCGCAGGAGCATCAGTGCAGCGGGTCTTTGAAGGGTCATAAAATCAAAACCGGAGCAGGTATCACAACTCTTTCACCAACTTTTAATCAGAAGGGTTCAATCTCTCTCCTGTGTTAGTTTGAAGCCGAAACAACAAACGCGCTCAGAGGAGATAATGTTTGAAGAAAGGTGACGGATTTTTACAAAAATGTTGTGTTGAAGGGGGAATAGCAAACTTCCTGTAGAATTTTGCTGGGGCTTGTCAATTTATGAAATGTAGGTCTAAGTGAGACCTACGGAGAGGTATTTGTTTCATGTCTCCTTCCCAGTGGGAGTTACAGGCAGTTTTGTAATTTTTTTCTTCCCAGGAGCAGTTTTTTATCAGTTTTATTCAAAAATTGCTGTAGAGCACAATTTTTAAATTTGGGGTTAGTTTTTGCCAGTCCTGATGTGTGCGTTCAGTTTGGTGAGTTTTGAAGCATGTTAATGGGGTCAAATTGCAGCTGAAAGAGGCAAAAGTACTTTAGTAGTTTTTAGTACTTTTTTGTCTTGAAGGGGGAATTGCCAACTTCCTGTTGATTTTTTCCCGAAGACATACAATTATGAGAACTAGGTCTAAGTCAGACCTACATAGAGGATTTTGTTCCATGTCTCTCCGACCTTCCTAGTGGGAGTTACAGGCAGTCTGTTTTTTTTTTTTCCTAGGGGGCGCTAGAGTGCAATTTTGATTTTTGGGGTTCGGTTTTTTCATCAAAAGACAATTTTCGCAGGTCCTGATGAGTGTGTCAAATATGGTGAGTTTTGAAGCATGTTGAGTGGGTCAAATTAGTGTTCAAAGAGGCGGCGGAAGAATAATAATAATAAAGAATAATAATAAAACCTTAGAATAACAATAGGTCCTTATGTCCCATTGCATAAGGACTCCCTTCGGGAGTCCTTTTGCAATGGGCCATTGCGGGCCCTAATAACAGAAAGAAACAACCCTTTTGTGTGAATGAGGGGAGGGAGGTTTTTTGGGTTGGTGTACTAATTGTAAGTGTATCTTGTGTTTTTTATGTTGATTTAATAAAAAAAAATAAAAATAAAAAAAACGATACCGATAATAAAAAAAATGATACCGATAATTTCCGATATTACATTTTAAAGCATTTATCAGCCGATAATATCAGCAGGCCGATATTATCGGACATGTCTAGGCGTAATGACACTTTATTTGTTTTTTACTGCCAGGCTCCGCCCACTGTGAATAGCTACAAATGATTACTGACCAATCAAGCATCATTATGATCAAAATCTGAACTTATTAACTTCTCATTGTTTGTGGCGAACCGAAGTTTGGCTGAAAGCCACGCCCACATCCAACGACTTGGGAACATTTCCTCCGCCACGTATCATCGCCCACCCGTCTAGTATCTGTCGTTTTAATTTCGGCTCATCTGGTCAAAGTCGCTCGGAGGAGTTCGTCAAAGTACGACCCCCGTTTTTAGCCTAAAAACTGGCCGCCGGAAACCAAGATGGCCGACTTCCTGTTTAGCTAGCATGCTAAATGACTATCCTGACATGCTAGCAATACTATTAGTGGTACCCAAAATACATGACACTGGGAATCATACTTGCTGAAGTAGCTACAGAAGCTAACAAGTTAAAGTTAGCTAACTACGCCGGGGTATGTACCTGAAAAATTAGTTTAAAATGCTAACATTACCACTGGCCGACGGAAACCAAGATGGCCGACTTCCTGTTTAGCTAGCATGCTAAATGACTATCCTGACATGCAAGCAATAGCATTAGTGGTACCCAAAATACATGACACTGGGAATCATACTTGCCAGTACTGAAGTAGCTACAGAAGCTAACAAGCTAAAGTTAGCTAACTAATTGTAACGTGTGTCAAGCAGCAAAATATATTACGCCGAGGTATGTACCTGAAAAATGTGTTTAAAATGCTAACGTTACCAATATATGACTGAGGTGCCTACAAAATGAGTTAAAAAAAACCAATACACTATACTAACATTAGCAGATTACAGGTATCATTTATGAAGTAATTAGGGACGGCGTGGCGCAGTGGGAGAGTGGCCGTGCGCGACCCGAGGGTCCCTGGTTCAATCCCCACCTAGTACCAACCTCGTCATGTCCGTTGTGTCCTGAGCAAGACACTTCACCCTTGCTCCTGATGGGTGCTGGTTAGCGCCTTGCATGGCAGCTCCCTCCATCAGTGTGTGAATGTGTGTGTGAATGGGTAAATGTGGAAGTAGTGTCAAAGCGCTTTGAGTACCTTGAAGGTAGAAAAGCGCTATACAAGTACAACCCATTTTATTTATTTATTTATTAAAATATGTGACGCTGAGGTGTAAAACTGCAAAATGAAGTCAAAAAAATGCTAAAAAGTACTATCCTAAAATGCTAACAATAGCATTAGTGATACCGAAATATACAGGTAAAAGCCAGTAAATTAGAATATTTTGAAAAACTTGATTTATTTCAGTAATTGCATTCAAAAGGTGTAACTTGTACTTTATATTTATTCATTGCACACAGACTGATGCATTCAAATGTTTATTTCATTTAATTTTGATGATTTGAAGTGGCAACAAATGAAAATCCAAAATTCCGTATGTCACAAAATTAGAATATTACTTAAGGCTAATACAAAAAAGGGATTTTTAGAAATGTTGGCCAACTGAAAAGTATGAAAATGAAAAATATGAGCATGTACAATACTCAATACTTGGTTGGAGCTCCTTTTGCCTCAATTACTGCGTTAACGCGGCGTGGCATGGAGTCGATGAGTTTCTGGCACTGCTCAGGTGTTATGAGAGCCCAGGTTGCTCTGATAGTGGCCTTCAACTCTTCTGCGTTTTTGGGTCTGGCATTCTGCATCTTCCTTTTCACAATACCCCACAGATTTTCTATGGGGCTAAGGTCAGGGGAGTTGGCGGGCCAATTTAGAACAGAAATACCATGGTCCGTAAACCAGGCACGGGTAGATTTTGCGCTGTGTGCAGGCGCCAAGTCCTGTTGGAACTTGAAATCTCCATCTCCATAGAGCAGGTCAGCAGCAGGAAGCATGAAGTGCTCTAAAACTTGCTGGTAGACGGCTGCGTTGACCCTGGATCTCAGGAAACAGAGTGGACCGACACCAGCAGATGACATGGCACCCCAAACCATCACTGATGGTGGAAACTTTACACTAGACTTCAGGCAACGTGGATCCTGTGCCTCTCCTGTCTTCCTCCAGACTCTGGGACCTCGATTTCCAAAGGAAATGCAAAATTTGCATGGTTGGGTGATGGTTTGGGGTGCCATGTCATCTGCTGGTGTCGGTCCACTCTGTTTCCTGAGATCCAGGGTCAACGCAGCCGTCTACCAGCAAGTTTTAGAGCACTTCATGCTTCCTGCTGCTGACCTGCTCTATGGAGATGGAGATTTCAAGTTCCAACAGGACTTGGCGCCTGCACACAGCGCAAAATCTACCCGTGCCTGGTTTACGGACCATGGTATTTCTGTTCTAAATTGGCCCGCCAACTCCCCTGACCTTAGCCCCATAGAAAATCTGTGGGGTATTGTGAAAAGGAAGATGCAGAATGCCAGACCCAAAAACGCAGAAGAGTTGAAGGCCACTATCAGAGCAACCTGGGCTCTCATAACACCTGAGCAGTGCCAGAAACTCATCGACTCCATGCCACGCCGCATTAACGCAGTAATTGAGGCAAAAGGAGCGCCAACCAAGTATTGAGTATTGTACATGCTCATATTTTTCATTTTCATACTTTTCAGTTGGCCAACATTTCTAAAAATCCCTTTTTTGTATTAGCCTTAAGTAATATTCTAATTTTGTGACACACGGAATTTTGGATTTTCATTTGTTGCCACTTCAAATCATCAAAATTAAATGAAATAAACATTTGAATGCATCAGTCTGTGTGCAATGAATAAATATAATGTACAAGTTACACCTTTTGAATGCAATTACTGAAATAAATCAAGTTTTTCAAAATATTCTAATTTACTGGCTTTTACCTGTATATATTTTTTTGCCAGACCTATGAAAAAATTGGTGGGTTTTGATGCGCGTCAAGGGCCTCACAAACGTGATGGAAGTGGGAGGATGAAAATAAACAAAGCCATTTCAATAGAGCCTTCGCAGCTTTTTGCTGCTCGGGGGGCCCTCAAGACAAAAAGAAAAAAAAGAAGTAATTTAAAAAAACGTTTGTTTGCATGTGAAAGTGTTGTTCAGACCACTAGATGGCCACACAAACCACAACAACCAGCACTCAACACACACACACACACACACACACATAGACCAAGTTTTTGATCATCACTTGTGGGGACCACCCTTTCTAAAGGTTGTGGAGGCATGAAAAAAATATGTAAAATGGTCACTGCCCAGTCAGCTCATACACGTCTTTAAATCTCTGGATTGATGAAGTAATGTGCTGATCATTCTTACTGGGGACCCTGGGGGAAAATGAGTTAATATGGTTCATGGGGACCTAATTTAAATAATTTTGCATAATTCACACAAATTTGTATGTGACTACTGAGGACCCTTTAAAAAAAAAAAAAAGTTCAAATGAAATATGTCATGATCCATTTAAGCATTTAAGTCCCATCTTAAAACTCATTTGTATACTCTAGCCTTTAAATAGCCCCCCTGTTGGACCAGTTGATCTGCCGTTTCTTTTCTTTTCTCCTCTGCTCCCCTTTTCCTTGAGGGGGGGGCACAGGTCCGGTGGCCATGGATGAAGTGCTGGCTGTCCAGAGTCGGGACCCGGGGTGGACCGCTCGCCTGTGCATCGGCAGGGAACATCTCTGCGCTGCTGACCCGTCTCCGCTCGGGATGGTGTCCTGCTGGCCCCACTATGGACTGGACTCTTACTATTATGTTGGATCCACTATGGACTGGACTCTCACAATATTATGTCAGACCCACTCGACATCCATTGCTTTCGGTCTCCCCTAGAGGGGGGGGGGGGTTACCCACATATGCGGTCCTCTCCAAGGTTTCTCATAGTCATTCACATCGACGTCCCACTGGGGTGAGTTTTTCCTTGCCCGTATGTGGGCTTTGTACCGAGGATGTCGTTGTGGCTTGTGCAGCCCTTTGAGACACTTGTGATTTAGGGCTATATAAATAAAGATTGATTGATTGATTGATTGATCCTCAGAATACAGCACTACAGTTGTCCTCTTATAGGAAGTTTCACCACTTCAATGTTGAAGCAAATCCTGCATCTTCTGTGACATTACTTAAAAACTCCAACTACCATACACTGTAAAAAAAAATAAAAAAATCCTATTTTTATGGTTAATTTAATCTAAATTTCTACTGTCATTTTTCTATTTTTTTCAATAGTTTATAAAACTGTAGAATTATCTGTAAATAAACAATCCGCCTGTTATTTTAAGTAATATGCCAGTAATGACAAACTATGTATATTTCTTTTTTTTTTTTTTTACAGAAAAATACCAAATTATTATACATAGCATTTTCTGTTTTCTTAAATTACTTTCAAATTCATGTAAAATTACAGTAATTATCTTTCATTAAATATGTAGCATTGTTATATAAAATTCTATGTCCATACTAACAATCTAACACAGGGGTGTCAAACTCAAATACAGAGAGGGCCAAAATTTAAAACTGAACAAAGCCGCGGGCCAAGGTTGAACAAATTAAACTTTTAATAGGGACCCAAACAAGTTTTGCATTAAATATTGAACAAGCAAGGCTTATATAACTTTATAGTGACATGCAAAATTGAGTTTCAAATAATAATAACAACAATTAAAAAATATCAATGGCATATCAAATACAATTTAAATAAAAATGTAATGCCTCTTTTCTATTTGCAGCCTTCTGAGGTAAAAATCAACATTAACTTTTTCCACAGGCTAATAAATTTGAAAATAAAATAACAATGAATAAACCAACCATTCAGGACTTTAAACTGCTCAGTTTGCAACACACAGATCTAATCTGATGTGCCCATGCCAGATACCTGCCATCTTTTCTTGGATGCTAGTTCATTAATGTCGGGGTTCAGGCTTTGAGCTGAGGCAACCTTCATTATTGTTCATCAGTCAATATATCTCGTCCACCCGAACCACAGTCTTGGGGGCGTGCCTTAAAGGCACTGCCTTAAATACTCTACGAGCTATCCTCACGTCCGCTTTTCATCCATTCTATCGTTCAGACCCAGTCACACGAGTGAATGCAACGCATACTTAATCAACAGCGATACAGGTTACACTGAGCGTGCCAGTATAAAAAACTTAAACACTCTTAGAAATATGCGCCACACTGTGAATCCACAACAAACACGAATGACAAAAAACATTTCGGGAGAACATCCGCACCGTAACACAACATAAACCCAACAGAACAAATACCCAGAATCCTTTGCAGCACTAACTCTTCCGGGACGCTACCCCCCCCCCCACACACACACTTTGTTAGTAGTTGTTAGTGCGGCCCGTTAAGCTTTTCAATCTGGCCCGCCGGACATTCCCAAATAACTGTTTTAGATCTTTAAAATGGAAAGTGTAGCTGCCATTATGATGTGCAGTGATGTTTTCTAATGACCATAAGTCTTGAACTATGCAAAGTATTTCAATGGTTGGAATCTGCGCTTTTGCATGATATACTAGTTACTATGGTCATCTAATTAGTTACTATGGTAATGTAATTAGTTACTATGGTCATCTAAGTCAGAGCAGCTCAGACCAGGCACCAAGCAGTGTGGGTGGGGAGCGTTTCCACAGAGTGTTTCCAGAGCGGCCAGCCCGAAATGCGGGTGTCAGGGACAGACGCGGAAGGAGATTTTTACAACAAAGTTCTTAAGCGTAGTGTTGTATCAGATATATCATATTGTAGGTGTTTTTTTGTTGTTTTTTAATCCTTCGCATTCATATTTCGCTGTGTTTGTTGCACTTTTGTTGCGTTTCGTTTGATTGTAAAATGTGTCGATGGAGAGGGAGTGTGACCAATGTTCCCTCTAATTTTTCATATGTGTGAGCCAACGCACAAACACCCTGAGCATTCAGTGGAATACAGACGTGCACACTGTGGCCATACCAGCGGCACATTTGTCTCAAACCTGACATAACAATTTAAATGTCTTATTATTATAATCAAGTGACTAGTCAATTTCAAGAGATTATTTTCTAATATATGTGATTTGGCCCAATTTTTTAATTAGCTATGCACTATAGTATTTTATGCCTGGGTGGTGGTCCTGATTTGGAAAGATTGTGTACTTCTTTCAGAGATCACATTTACAGGTAAAAGCCAGTAAATTAGAATATTTTGAAAAACTTGATTTATTTCAGTAATTGCATTCAAAAGGTGTAACTTGTACATTATATTTATTCATTGCACACAGACTGATGCATTCAAATGTTTATTTCATTTAATTTTGATGATTTGAAGTGGCAACAAATGAAAATCCAAAATTCCGTGTGTCACAAAATTAGAATATTACTTAAGGCTAATACAAAAAAGGGATTTTTAGAAATGTTGGCCAACTGAAAAGTATGAAAATGAAAAATATGAGCATGTACAATACTCAATACTTGGTTGGAGCTCCTTTTGCCTCAATTACTGCGTTAATGCGGCGTGGCATGGAGTCGATGAGTTTCTGGCACTGCTCAGGTGTAATGAGAGATCAGGTTGCTCTGATAGTGGCCTTCAACTCTTCTGCGTTTTTGGGTCTGGCATTCTGCATCTTCCTTTTCACAATACCCCACAGATTTTCTATGGGGCTAAGGTCAGGGGAGTTGGCGGGCCAATTTAGAACAGAAATACCATGGTCCGTAAACCAGGCACGGGTAGATTTTGCGCTGTGTGCAGGCGCCAAGTCCTGTTGGAACTTGAAATCTCCATCTCCATAGAGCAGGTCAGCAGCAGGAAGCATGAAGTGCTCTAAAACTTGCTGGTAGACGGCTGCGTTGACCGTGGATCTCAGGAAACAGAGTGGACCGACACCAGCAGATGACATGGCACCCCAAACCATCACTGATGGTGGATACTTTACACTAGACTTCAGGCAACGTGGATCCTGTGCCTCTCCTGTCTTCCTCCAGACTCTGGGACCTCGATTTCCAAAGGAAATGCAAAATTTGCATGGTTGGGTGATGGTTTGGGGTGCCATGTCATCTGCTGGTGTCGGTCCACTCTGTTTCCTGAGATCCAGGGTCAACGCAGCCGTCTACCAGCAAGTTTTAGAGCACTTCATGCTTCCTGCTGCTGACCTGCTCTATGGAGATGGAGATTTCAAGTTCCAACAGGACTTGGCGCCTGCACACAGCGCAAAATCTACCCGTGCCTGGTTTACGGACCATGGTATTTCTGTTCTAAATTGGCCCGCCAACTCCCCTGACCTTAGCCCCATAGAAAATCTGTGGGGTATTGTGAAAAGGAAGATGCAGAATGCCAGACCCAAAAACGCAGAAGAGTTGAAGGCCACTATCAGAGCAACCTGGGCTCTCATAACACCTGAGCAGTGCCAGAAACTCATCGACTCCATGCCACGCCGCATTAACGCAGTAATTGAGGCAAAAGGAGCTCCAACCAAGTATTGAGTATTGTACATGCTCATATTTTTCATTTTCATACTTTTCAGTTGGCCAACATTTCTAAAAATCCCTTTTTTGTATTAGCCTTAAGTAATATTCTAATTTTGTGACACACGGAATTTTGGATTTTCATTTGTTGCCACTTCAAATCATCAAAATTAAATGAAATAAACATTTGAATGCATCAGTCTGTGTGCAATGAATAAATATAATGTACAAGTTACACCTTTTGAATGCAATTACTGAAATAAATCAAGTTTTTCAAAATATTCTAATTTACTGGCTTTTACCTGTAGTTCCCCTTAAAACATTTACATGTTGCATGAGATGACGTGTTTATTAACTTTCTGTCCGTAAAACATAAATATTTTTATTAGCAATTATGTAGTCCTGTAACATCATTTCATGATTAATATCCAAAAAAAAAAACATTCTTAACAAATGACAGTAGAATAAGCACACTGATTGAGGAGTCATAGCAAAACGACCTGAAATTGACACTTTACGTGTAGTGTTGGAGTTGTCCAACTTTTTGTGTGGCCCTAAACGCACCAGTGGCTAATTGCCATAGTGTATGTGTTGGTGCAGCTGCTGTTGATATAACAGATGACAAAGAGTTGCTTTTGGTTTGGTTTGTACGGTAGACGACGACCAGTTTTGCTAGATAAAAGTATTTTACACATTGTTTTGGTGTGGTTATGGCCGACAAACAATTTCACTAAATAAAGGGACCGATGGAATTCCTGTCCTCCTTTAAGTGTCTCCACAGACGTTACAATAATTTAACAGTGTTGACAAACATTGTTTGTATCTGTTGTGGCCGCCTTTCGTCACCTGTTACTCGCAGTTGCATTGCAAAATCATACAAAACAAAACGATTTGTTTATTTTGTTTAGAGTGGGATTTGATTTTTTTTGCGCGGCATAGATTTGAGGACGCGTGAGCAAGTGCGCACCTTAGAGGGAACATTGGGTGTGAAGTTCATTTGGTGTCAATATTCAGTGTTTTATCCTTCATAGTTAATATTGTAAATCCCACATTCTTTATTTTCATGTACTTACTGGGTGTCTCATTCAGTAAAAAAAATGTTTTAAATTCCATTCAGTTTTTTAAAGGGTTTTTAGCATTCAATCAGACATTATTGGGAGGTTTTGTACTAGTGTTTCTAAAAATAGGACCCAAACACACATACTGTACAGTCGATTTTCACAGCTTACACACACACACACACACACACACACAAACACACACACACACGTATATATACAAACCCTGTTTCTATATGAGTTGGGAAATTGTGTTAGATGTAAATATAAACGGAATACAATGATTTGCGAATCATTTTCAACCCACATTCAGTTGAATATGCTAGAAAGACAACATATTTGATGTTCAAACTGATAAACATTTTTTTGTTGTTGCAAATAATCATTAACTTTAGAATTTGATGACAAAAAAAGTTGGGAAAGGTGGCAATAAATACTGATAAAGTTGAGGAATGCTCATCAAACACTTATTTGGAACATCCCACAGGTGAACAGGCAAATTGGGAACAGGTGGGTGCCATGATTGGGTATAAAAGTAGATTCCATGAAATGCTCAGTCATTCACAAACAAGGATGGGGCGAGGGTCACCACTTTGTCAACAAATGCGTGAGCAAATTGTTGAACAGTTTAAGAAAAACCTTTCTCAACCAGCTATTGCAAGGAATTTAGGGATTTCACCATCTACGGTCCATAATATCATCAAAGGGTTCAGAGAATCTGGAGAAATCACTGCACGTAAGCAGCTAAGCCCGTGACCTTCGATCCCTCAGGCTGTACTGCATCAACAAGCCACATCAGTGTGTAAAGGATATCACCACATGGGCTCAGGAACACTTCAGAAACCCACTGTCGGTAACTACAGTCGGTCGCTACATCTGTAAGTGCAAGTTAAATCTCTCCTATGCAAGGCAAAAACCGTTTATCAACAACACCCAGAAACGCCGTCGGCTTCGCTGGGCCTGAGCTCATCTAAGATGGACTGATACAAAGTGGAAAAGTGTTCTGTGGTCTGACGAGTCCACATTTCAAATTGTTTTTGGAAACTGTGGACGTCGTGTCCTCCGGACCAAAGAGGAAAAGAACCATCCGGATTGTTATAGGCGAAAAGTGTAAAAGCCAGCATCTGTGATGGTATGGGGGTGTATTAGTGCCCAAGACATGGGTAACTTACACATCTGTGAAGGCACCATTAATGCTGAAAGGTACATACAGGTTTTGGAGCAACATATGTTGCCATCCAAGCAACGTTACCATGGACGCCCCTGCTTATTTCAGCAAGACAATGCCAAGCCACGTGTTACATCAACGTGGCTTCATAGTAAAAGAGTGCGGGTACTAGATTGGCCTGCCTGTAGTCCAGACCTGTCTCCCATTGAAAATGTGTGGTGCATTATGTAGCCTAAAATACCACAACGGAGACCCCCGGACTGTTGAACAACTTAAGCTGTACATCAAGCAAGAATGGGAAAGAATTCCACCTGAGAAGCTTCAAAAATGTGTCTCCTCAGTTCCCAAACGTTTACTGAGTGTTGTTAAAAGGAAAGGCCATGTAACACAGTGGTGAACATGCCCTTTCCCAACTACTTTGGCACGTGTTGCGGCCATGAAATTCTAAGTTAATTATTATTTGCGAAAAAAATAATAAAGCTTATGAGTTTGAACATCAAATATCTTGTCTTTGTAGCGCATTCAACTGAATATGGGTTGAAAAGGATTTGCAAATCATTGTATTCCGTTTATATTTACATCTAACACAATTTCCCAACTCATATGGAAACGGGGTTTGTAGATATATTGGCCCCAGACACACTATTTTCTCTAAATTTGGCCCCCTGAGTCAAAATAATTGCCCAGGCCTGGGTTAGAGTGATTTTTTATTTTGTTTTTTTGGGGGGCATATTTAGCATGCAAAATCATGACTATTAGTTGAGTTGAGTTGAGTTTGAGTTTATTTCGAACATGCGAGCATACAACATGATGCATCACAATTTCCAGTTTCTCTTTTCAACATGTTCGAAAAGGAGTAAACCCCTTTTCTTTTACATAACAGTAAGTCTTTGCTGTCGTCCAGCATTCTGTTTTTGTTTACTTTGTAGCCAGTTCAGTTTTAGTTTCGTTCTGCAAAGCCTTTCCTTACGCTTCAATGCCTTTTCTTAGGGGCACTCACCATTTGTTTATTTTCGGTTTTGAGTTGAGTTGAGTTTGAGTTTATTTCGGACATGCGAGCATACAACATGATGCATCACAATTTCCAGTTTCTCTTTTCAACATGTTCGAAAAGGAGTAGGAAGAAGCAGAGCTTATTTAATCCTACCCCTTTTCTTTTACATAACAGTAAGTCTTTGCTGTCGTCCAGCAATGTGTTTTTGTTTACTTTGTAGCCAGTTCAGTTTTAGTTTCGTTCTGCAAAGCCTTTCCTTAAGCTTCAATGCCTTTTCTTAGGGGCACACACCATTTGTTTATTTTCGGTTTTGAGTTGAGTTGAGTTTGAGTTTATTTCGAACATGCGAGCATACAACATGATGCATCACAATTTCCAGTTTCTCTTTTCAACATGTTCGAAAAGGAGTAGGGAGAAGCAGAGCTTATTTAATCCTACCCCTTTTCTTTTACATAACAGTAAGTCTTTGCTGTCGTCCAGCAATGTGTTTTTGTTTACTTTGTAGCCAGTTCAGTTTTAGTTTCGTTCTGCAAAGCCTTTCCTTAAGCTTCAATGCCTTTTCTTAGGGGCACACACCATTTGTTTATTTTCGGTTTTGAGTTGAGTTGAGTTTGAGTTTATTTCGAACATGCAAGCATACAACATGATGCATCACAATTTCCAGTTTCTCTTTTCAACATGTTCGAAAAGGAGTAGGGAGAAGCAGAGCTTATTTAATCCTACCCCTTTTCTTTTACATAACAGTAAGTCTTTGCTGTCGTCCAGCATTGTGTTTTTGTTTACTTTGTAGCCGCGGTGTAATTGGCAGCACTCTTGCGTAACGTATGGAAGGGACAAAATCAACTGGAAGTGGGGCCTGGGGGGGGGGGGGGGATGTTTGCTGGCGTAGCGCCCAGCTGCCCGATCGAAGGCCCGATGAGAACGTGTAAACATGCAAGCTATAACTGCACTAGTTTGTAACAAAGGCAGCACCCACACACACACACACACACACACACACACACACACACTTGCCTTGGTGGTAAGGAGGACAGGGGGCCACGGGGGGCGTGACTGGGGGGCCCAGCCGGCGCCGGTGAACTGTGTTTGAACTCGTGACCTCTGCAAGGAACCCGTATTGATGACTGGCAGCACGCTCGCTCACAGCGGCGCTTCGGCAAGCATCGCATGGCCTAGGGGGTGACAGGAGGGTGGTGAGGGCCGGGGGGGGGGTAGATCGACAGACAAAAATAGGAGCAGTCTCCAAGGTGCAGCAAGACGCACTGAAACATGGACGCAATCCTTTACTTAGTGAGTAGAATCGCTGCCCCCCGCAGGACTGGAGGGGAACACGTCCGACAAAAACGTCAGCACAGCTCATTCGTTTGCGCGCACTAACCGGCGCGCAAACCCTATAGCGCGCACAAAGCGGACGTACTAAACTTGTGAGCGGAGGATTGCGTCTGTTAAGTCAGTGTTTTTCAACCACTGTGCCGCGGCACACTAGTCTGGTGTGCCGTGGGAGATTTTCTAATTTCACCTATTTGGGGTTAAAAATATTTTTTTGCAAACCAGTAATTATAGTCTGCAAATGATGTTGAGTGTCGGTGCTGCCTAGAGCTCGGCAGAGTAACCGTGTAATACTCTTCCATATCAGTAGGTGGCTAATTGCTTTGTAGATGTCAGAAACAGCGGGAGGCAGGGTGCAGGTAAAAAGCTGTCCAATGCTTAAATCAAAAATAAAGAAAAGGTGAGTGCCCCTAAGAAAAGGCATTGAAGCTTATGGGAAGGCTATGCAGAACAAAACTAAAACTGAACTGGCTACAAAGTCAACAAAAACAGAATGCTGGAGGACAGCAAAGACTTACTGCGGAGCAAAGACGGCGTCCACAATGTACCCGCAAAGAAGGATTAAAAACAACTGAAATATTCTTGATTGCTAAAACAAAGTAGATGTGGGAAATATCGCTCAAAGGAAGACATGAAACTGCTCCAGGAAAATACCAAAAAAAGAGAAAAAAGCCACCAAAATAGGAGCGCAAGACAAGAACTAAAACACTACACACAGGAAAACAGGAAAAAAACTCCAAATAAGTCACGGCGTGATGTGACAGGTGGTGACAGTACACCTACTTTGAGACAAGAACTACAAACCCCGATTCCATATGAGTTGGGAAATTGTGTAAGATGTCAATATAAACGGAATACAATGATTTGCAAATCCTTTTCAACCCATATTCAATTGAATGCACTACAAAGACAAGATATTTGATGTTTTTTTTGCAAATAATTCATGGCTGCAACACATGCCAAAGTAGTTGGAAAAGGGCATGTTCACCGCTGTGTTACATCACCTTTTCTTTTAACAACACTCAATAAACGATTGGGAACTGAGGAAACTAATTGTTGAAGCTTTGAAAGTGGAATTCTTTCCCATTCTTGTTTTATGTAGAGCTTCAGTCGTTCAACAGTCCGGGGGTCTCCGCTGTCGTATTTTACGCTTCATAATGCGCCACACATTTTCGATGGGAGACAGGTCGGGACTGCAGGCGGGGCCAGGAAAGTACCCGCACTCTTTTTTTACGAAGCCACGCTGTTGTAACACGTGCTGAATGTGGCTTGGCATTGTCTTGCTGAAATAAGCAGGGGCGCCCATGAAAAAGACGGCGCTTAGATGGCAGCATATGTTGTTCCAAAACCTGTATGTACCTTTCAGCATTAATGGTGCCTTCACAGATGTGTAAGTTACCCATGCCTTGGGCACTAATACACCCCCATACCATCACAGATGCTGGCTTTTCAACTTTGCGTCGATAACGGTCTGGATGGTTTGCTTCCCCTTTGGTCCGGATGACAAGATGTCGAATATTTCCAAAAACAATTTGAAATGTGGACTCGTCAGACCACAGAACACTTTTCCACTTTGCATGAGTCCATCTTAGATGATCTCGGGCCCAGAGAAGCCGGCGGCGTTTCTGGGTGTTGTTGATAAATGGCTTTCGCTTTGCATAGTAGAGCTTTAACTTGCACTTACAGATGTAGCGACGAACTATATTTAGTGACAGTGGTTTTCTGAAATGTTCCTGAGCCCATGTGGTGATATCCTTTAGAGATTGATGTCGGTTTTTGATACAGTGCCGTCTGAGGGATCGAAGGTCACGGTCATTCAGTGTTGGTTTCCGGCCATGCCGCTTACGTGGAGTGATTTCTCCAGATTCTCTGATCCTTTTGATGATATTATGGACCGTAGATGTTGAATGGACAAATGAATAAATAAGGGGAGCAGAATAAGGAGCGCAATCCATTTGGCAGGTCTGTGAAGTCGTCAATATGCAAATGATATGCAAATATCGTATGCAAATATGCTGATCATCAAAATGCCCACAATACCGCAGGGTTCAAATATACTATAGGGCACAAGCAGTGTGATTTATCAACACTGAAACTGTTCTGCGAGCACTCGTTAGCCTTTTATTTAGCACGGTTAGGAGGCGATGGTGAAAATTAGTATATAGTAGAGCGGCATAGCTCGGTTGGTAGAGTGGCCGTGCCAGCAACTTGAGGGTTCCAGGTTCGATCCCCGCTTCCGCCATCCTAGTCACTGCCGTTGTGTCCTTGGCAGAGGTGTGGACTCGAGTCACATGACTTGGACTCGAGTCAGACTCGAGTCATGAATTTGATGACTTTAGACTCGACTTGACAAAATGTAAAAAGACTTGCAACTCGACTTAGACTTTAACATCAATGACTTGTGACTTCACTTGGACTTGAGCCTTTTGAATTGACATGACTTGACATGACTTGCTACTTTCCCCAAAACCCAAAGATGAAAAAGTTATTCGGGAGCGCTCCGTATTTTTCATTGTGTACTTGTCTATCAGCGTTGCGTGTGTCAGCTGGTGTGGTCTCAGTACAACAGCCAATCAAATTAGATCTACTTTGTTTTCATCACACAGCATTCATCCAATCAAATTGCAGGACAACCAACGAAGAAGACATGTCCAAACCACACGCCAGTGAACAAAAAATGATACCTAAAATAATTTTGTTTGGGTATAAAAATTACGAGGTGGTCAACACAAAACGGTTTGCAGTATGCAACACATGCGGTTCGAAAATTACTGATGGAGAGGCAACAACTTCCAACTTCGTCCGGCATTTGAAGTTGCACAAAGAACGGTAAGTTTTGAATGTAAGATAACGTTTATTGGCTAAGTAACGTGACTTTTATTTGCTGTGTAGTTAAATCAGTGAGGCTGTAAACTCACTGCTAACGTTATAACGTTATTGCAAACACGGGAATCTGTTGCAGTTCACTACCTTATTCATACTTTTTGTTCAGTGATTTTTTTAAGCAGGGTTACGTTAGTCAATATATCACACGTAACGTTAGACAGCGGTCAGCAGCACCGCGTATTTTAGCCACCTAAAAAAAGACAAAAATAGTAAAATAAAGGTCAGTTAAAATGTATACTATATTATGAATATGTGTACCGTTTTAGCTAGCTTTCTGACATACTGTTGGTTGTTTACCTCAGTGGTCCCCAACCACCGGGCCGCGGCCCGGTACTGGTCCGTGGATCGATTGGTATCGGGCCGCACAAGAAATAATTTTTTTTTTTTCTTTTTTTAATTAAATCAACATAAAAAACACAAGATACACTTACAAGTAGTGCACCAACCCAAAACAACTCTCTCCCCCCTTTTGTTCTGGGCATTGAACATGAAGACTCTTCCTTCACTGTTCAGAGTGGCCATGAGAGTCTTGGCAGTGCCTGCCTCCAGTGCTCCGGTGGAGCGAGTTTTCAGCCATGGTGGCATCATACTACGCCCCCATCGTGCACAAATGACTGACAGACTCTTGGCTAATTTGGTCTTTTGCAGATGCAATGCAGCATAGGGCCCTGACATATAAAAAGTACAACTTTTTTGTTATGTTCACGTATATGTCATGTTTTTTCAATGTTAACACTTTTGTACAAATAAGTACATTTGCACTTTATTTTTCAATGTGTTTGTTCTGTAAAGGAATGAGTTAATGTTTAAAATGACTGGTTAATAGTGCTATTATAAAGTGCAATGTCAGCACAATTTTCTTTCCTGCAATTTAAAATGCACTTGTTTTAATAAATAAATACAGCGTTTGAAAAGCATACACAATCTGTGTTAATATATTAGTCTGTGGTTAAAAGGACTTGAAAGGACTCGAAACTCAAAATGCAGGACTTAGGACTTGACTTGAGACTTTCCAGTCTTGACTTTGGACTTGACTCGGGGCTTGCCTGTCTTGACTCGGGACTTGACTCGGACTTGAGGGCAAAGACTTGAGACTTACTTGTGACTTGCAAAACAATGACTTGGTCCCACCTCTGGTCCTTGGGCAAGACACTTTACCCACCTGCTCCCAGTGCCACCCACACTGGTTTAAATGTAACTTAGATATTGGGTTTCACTATGTAAAAGCGCTGTGAGTCACTAGAGAAAAGCGCTATATAAATATAATTCACTTCAATTCACTATTAGACACTATTCAGCAATTTCCTTTTATAATTTTAATTGTTTGCGTAAAAGGGAAACAAGCGGTCGAGCACCAGAGCAGCTTTGGACTGACTGTCTCTACGTCTCGCTACAATTTTATGCGCCAACAAAGCGAGAAGAAAGCGCTCAAAAGTAGGAATGGGTATTGAATTCGGTACTTTTTTTTTGGCACCGACCGAATCCCGCCGGTCCGAGCAGGCACCGATTCGCGTGAAATCCAATGGCGCCATGTTACGGTGCCTGGGTTGCCAACTCGGCAGGTGGTGTTCTGTCGCACTTGGCGATCACTCCAGCAGCACTGAGAGCAGCCTGAGCCAAACTGCTCAGTGCCCTTGTGGTTTACAGTGTCCGCCCTGAGATCGGTAGGTCGTGAGTTCAAACCCGGGACGAGTCATACCAAAGACTATAAAAATGGGACCCATTACCTCCCTGCTTGGCACTCAAGGGTCGGAATTGGGGGTTAAATCACCAACAATGATTCCCGAGCGCGGCCACCGCTGCTGCTCACTGCTCCCCTCACCTCCCAGGGGGTGGAACAAGGGGATTGGTCAAATGCAGAGGGTAATTTCACCACACCTAGTGTGTGTGTGTGACTATCAGTGGCACATTAACTTTAACTTTAACTACCTCTTTAGGTAATGTTGCAATGTATCCATGTCAACAAAGATATTGACTCAAAAAATAAAAAGTAAAATGTGCTAGCTGGATGCTAATTTACTTTTAATTTGCCATAGACATGCTACTGATTAGCATTAGCCATTTGACATGGCGATTTCTACACCTTACAAATGTGTTAATGAAAACTACAACTAAGATGCACGTTACAATCAAACAGCTGGTGCGTAATAAGTACAATACTTACAGTATTAGCACTTTTTAGGGTGCAAAAAAAAACCTAAAACACACCATAAACTGTACTCCCAACTTGCAAATGATACAAATGTGATAATAAAACAAGATATAACAACAGGACAGTAGTTATCATAATCAGCTCATTTTTAAATGTTGCAATAAAATGTTTTATTTTATTATTATAAACAATTGAAATGTATTATTACACACAAAATAACCGAAAACTGGGATCTTTGAGTACTGATATCGATTACAAGTACCGGGACTTGGTACCGTATCGGTTGAAATATGAACGATACCCATCTCTACTGAAAAGTACAGTAGGGCTCTACTTTTCAAAATGTGCCAGCCCAATGCTAATTTACATTGGATATACCATAGACATGCTACTGATTAGCATTAGCCATTTTACATGGCGATTTCAACGCCTCCAAACTTGCTCATAAAATTACAATGAAAGCTGCTCTGTAGTAAGTACAACACTTACAGTATTAACACTTTTCAGGGTGCAACAAAAAACAGGCTGGCACATTCAACTTTAATGGTCAAGACTACTTTCTGGCGAGCCTATACACTCCTGCCATAAAATGTCTTGTAATGTTGCAATTTTACATGCCAACAAAGCAAAAAGAAAGCACTCAAAAGTACAGTAGGACTCCCCTTTTCAAAATGCGCTAGCTCAATGCTAATTTACATTGGATATACTAAATACATGCTACTGATTAGCATTAGCCATTTTACATGGCGATTTCAACGCCTCCAAACTTGCTCATAAAATTACAATGAAAGCTGCTCTGTAGTAAGTACAACACTTACAGTATTAACACTTTTCAGGGTGCAACAAAAAACAGGCTGGCACATTCAACTTTAATGGTCAAGACTACTTTCTGGCGAGCCTATACACTCCTGCCATAAAATGTCTTGTAATGTTGCAATTTTACATGCCAACAAAGCAAAAAGAAAGCACTCAAAAGTACAGTAGGACTCCCCTTTTCAAAATGCGCTAGCTCAATGCTAATTTACATTGGATATACTAAATACATGCTACTGATTAGCATTAGCCATTTTACATGGCGATTTCAACGCCTCCAAATTTGTTCATAAAATTTACAAACAAAATGCACATATACAATCAAAGCTGCTTTGTAATAAGTACAACACTTACAGTATTAACACTTTTCAGGGTGCAGCAAAAAACTAGACTGGCACATTCAACGTTAATGGTCAAGACTACTTTCTGGCGAGCCTATACACTCCTGCCATAAAATATATTGTAATGTTGCAATTTTTCATGCCAACAAAGCAAAAGAAAATAAGCGCTCAAAAGTACAGTAGGGCTCCCCTTTTCAAAATGCGCTAGCTCAATGCTAATTTACATCGGATATACCATAGACATGCTACTGATTAGCATTAGCCATTTTACATGGCTATTTCAACGCCTCCAAATGTGTTATTGAAAACTACAACTAAGATGCACGTTACAATCAAACAGCTGGCGCATAATAAGTACAATACTTACAGTATTAGCACTTTTTAGGGCGCAACAACAACAAAAAAACAGACTGGCACATTCAACTTAAAGGCAGAGACTACTTCCTGGCTAGTTGATACACTACTGTTATACAAACCCCGTTTCCATATGAGTTGGGAAATTGTGTTAGATGTAAATATAAACGGAATACAATGATTTGCAAATCCTTTCCAACCCATGTTCAGTTGAATATGCTACAAAGACAACATATTTGATGTTCAAACTGATAAAAAACATTTTTTTTTTGCAAATAATCATTAACTTTAAAATTTGATGCCAGCAACACGTGACAAAGAAGTTGGGAAAGGTGGCAATAAATACTGATAAAGTTGAGGAATGCTCATCAAACACTTATTTGGAACATCCCACAGGTGAACAGGCAAATTGGGAACAGGTGGGTGCCATGATTGGGTATAAAAGTAGATTCCATGAAATGCTCAGTCATTCACACACAAGGATGGGGCGAGGGTCACCACTTTGTCAACAAATGCGTGAGCAAATTGTTGAACAGTTTAAGAAAAACCTTTCTCAACCAGCTATTGCAAGGAATTTAGGGATTTCACCATCTACGCTCCGTAATATCATCAAAGGGTTAAGAGAATCTGGAGAAATCACTGCACGTAAGCAGCTAAGCCCGTGACCTTCGATCCCTCAGGCTGTACTGCATCAACAAGCGACATCAGTGTGTAAAGGATATCAACACATGGGCTCAGGTACACTTCAGAAAGCCACTGTCAGTAACTACAGTTGGTCGCTACATCTGTAAGTGCAAGTTAAAACTCTCCTATGCAAGGCGAAAACCATTTATCAACAACACCCAGAAACGCCGTCGGCTTCGCTGGGCCTGAGCTCATCTAAGATGGACTGATACAAAGTGGAAAAGTGTTCTGTGGTCTGACGAGTCCACATTTCAAATTGTTTTTGGAAACTGTGGACGTCGTGTCCTCCGGACCAAAGAGGAAAAGAACCATCCGGATTGTTATAGGCGCAAAGTGGAAAAGCCAGCATCTGTGATGGTATGGGGGTGTATTAGTGCCCAAGACATGGGTAACTTACACATCTGTGAAGGCGCCATTAATGCTGAAAGGTACATACAGGTTTTGGAGCAACATATGTTGCCATCCAAGCAACGTTACCATGGACGCCCCTGCTTATTTCAGCAAGACAATGCCAAGCCACGTGTTGAATCAACATGGCTTCATAGTATAAGAGTGCGGGTACTAGACTGGCCTGCCTGTAGTCCAGACCTGTCTCCCATTGAAAATGTGTGGCGCATTATGAAGCCTAAAATACCACAACGGAGACCCCCGGACTGTTGAACAACTTAAGCTGTACATCAAGCAAGAATGGGAAAGAATTCCACCTGAGAAGCTTCAAAAATGTGTCTCCTCAGTTCCCAAATGTTTACTGAGTGTTGTTAAAAGGAAAGGCCATGTAACACAGTGGTGAACATGCCCTTTCCCAACTGCTTTGGCACGTGTTGCAGCCATGAAATTCTAAGTTAATTATTATTTGCAAAAAAAAAAATAAAGTTTATGAGTTTGAACATCAAATATCTTGTCTTTGTAGTGCATTCAACTGAATATGGGTTGAAAAGGATTTGCAAATCATTGTATTCCGTTTAAATTTACATCCAACACAATTTCCCAACTCATATGGAAACAGGGTTTGTAGATCGTCTTGGAGTTATTTCCAAACAAACAACGTTTGAACACACAAAAGTACTGAAAATTGGTTCCGTTGAGTATTTACTGGTCTGGGATGGATACCAACACTCCCAGTATCGCTCTCGAAGACGTCCCCAGGTGTCAGAGGACATTACAAACAAACGTGTCCAACCGAGCGCTCGGGACAACAATCGGAAGGTGGAAGGTCACGTGACACAAGGGTGTGGTCTCCGCTCCCCCGACCCCTTCCAACAGAGTCATCTGCGATGTTGAGGCCTGCCCGGTTGCCGTGGTGACAGAGCGCTGATATACGTGACTGCAGGGCGTGTCATCATTAGCTGCCTGGCAAACGGATGATGCCAAGGCTGTTCCTTCCTCGCAGGCGGCGGTATCACAGCTCCGATCTGTCACCCCCGCGCCCGCCCGGATGTGCGAAAGCAAGACGTGTTGCGCCTATTAGCACGTCTTGGCAAGGCTGGCACGCTGATCCCTCGTCCCCGGGGAGGCCGGCAATATGGTGCCGCATGGTGACCGCCCGCCAGCCCCGGCTGCCGCTGTCACAACACATCACGCGTCCCGGGCCCGCGCCTCCGTCGCCGCCACACCTCCGTCATGAGCGACAGCGGCCTCCCTCCCCCCAGGGAGGGCCCGGCGGGCCTTTGGCTGCATGAAAAAGTTTCGCAAGGAAACCTCGAGCGGCTGAAGCTGGCGAGGGCAGAGTTTAAGCTAGTCGCCATATGCCAGCTTTTAATCGCGAGCATGAGGGCTCTACCCCAAATATATCTGGTAGATATAGGAATTATTGTCAGGCATGGGGTTGGACACCTAATACAAGGTCCTTTCCCACCCAGGGCCACATAAAGCGGACTTTAATGGAATCTTTGGACACCTAACGATTCAATCTGATTTCCATTCCTCGGGTGACGATTCCATTTAGAATTTATTCTCAATTCAAAACAATTTCTGAATATGTTATTTGATATAAAAATTATAATAAAACTTTTTCAAAACATGTTAAACAGGCCTACAATGTCTTTTTTTAAATTGATTCTAAAAAAAAAAAAAATAATATATATATATATATATATATATATATATATATATATATATATATATATATATATAGTATTCAACAAGAACAACATTAAATTGAGCTACAGCTGCATGAACAATATACGACAAATCATCTCAAACCACAACAAAACAATTGCAAATGAGCCGTCGGCCCTCAGACAGAGCGACTCCAAAACCAACAAAGGATGTAATTGTCGAAAGAAACCTGATTGCCCTCTCAACGGGGGGTGCTTACAAACATCAGTTGTCTACCAATCTAAGGTAATACGCAAGGACATTAACACATCCGACACATATGTAGGATTAACCGAGGGAGAATTCAAAACCAGATGGAACAATCACAAGGCTTCTTTCAGGAACAAAAACCTGCGAAATACCACAGAACTCAGCAAACACATTTGGGACCTCAAAGACAATAATGTTGAATATTCAATAACATGGCAAATTCTTGCATCCAGCACACCTTACAATAGTGGTAACAAAAGATGCAACCTATGCTTGAAAGAGAAACTGTTTATTATTTACCGTCCAGACCTGTCATCCCTCAACAAGCGCAGCGAAATTGTAACAACATGCCGCCATAGACGGAAACACCTCCTAGGTAACACATGAGCCAATCACCACGCCCCTAGGCCAGCCTGTACCCACCCACTCTGTGCCCTATATAAACCATGGTATGTGAATACTCCCATTAAAATCTCCTGACGATTGAGGGGAACCCCCCCTCATGAAACAGGCCTGTAGAGATGAAATAGTCTTGTGATTTTTTTCCCACACATACATATATATATATATATATATATATAAATACAAAATAATCAAATTCACATCACAATAATCGATTCACATCTGAATTGCGATTCTTATTAATATTGATTTTAAATTGATTTATACTTCTAAGAAAATCGATTAGAAATAAATAAATAAATGGGAAAAAAAATAAAAATAAAAAACAAATACCAAAAAAAAAATATATATATATATATATATAGGTCAGGAAAAAACACAGAGGCTATTTCATCCCTACAAGCCTGTTTCGCAAGTTTCCCTACTTTTCAGGGGAGTTTATAAAATTTTCAAGTATTCATTTTACATAACATTTTTACCATGAACTGGTACCGTTTTTCCATTTACAGTAAAAAAAAAAAAATAGAGACTGTAGATTTCACGAGAAAATTCTGCCAGTTCAGTCACCAGAATTTTTGCTCAAAAAAAAAAAAACGGCAGCAGTTTTGGAAAAATTATAAAACATTTGGCAATAAAAACTATTCTGATTCTGATTCTAATTTTTTTTTTTTTTTTGTATAACAACCAATTTTTTTTTTTTATGACATTTTTAGGTCATCTCCATGCAACACAAAATCGTTTTCAATCATGTAACCTGTTTTGAAAAAGTTTCAGTATAGTTATCGTATCAAATAATACATTGTGAGAATCGGTTTGAATCAAGAATCGTGTTGACCAAAGAATCGATTCTGAATCAAATCAGGAATCAGAATCAGATGGAATCGTTCGTTGCCCAGAGATTCAAATTGATGAATGATCCCTGAGTATACTTTTACTGCCACGTTTGGCGTACATGCTGTATAAAACAAGTAAAACATTCATATTTTTTTCCGATTTAATTTTTTTTTTACAAAGAACACCTAAAACACTGATAACAAATTAATGAAATCACAAGTTGATTCAATGTTACTTAAAAAAGCTACTTTTATTGTAACTTTCCAGAAATGTTTCCACAAATTTTGCCGTTTTAGGTTGAAACAATCTAAAAAAAAAAATGTTTGAATCCTAAAGGAAAGAGGTGTAAAAAAAACAATACAAAAAAAAATAAAAAAGCTTTTTTTAAATTATACATTTTTTTCCGATTGTTGTTGATATCAGGTGTTTTTTGAGGTAATTTTGTTTTCTTTTTTTGTGTACAAAGAAAACTTAAAACACTGATAACAAATGAATGAAATCACAAGTTGATTCAATGTTACTTAAAAAAAGCAACTTTTATTGTAACTTTCTAGAAATGTTTCCGCAAATTTTGCCGTTTTAGGTTGAAACAATCTAAAAAAAAATATAAAATCCTGAAGAGAAGAGGTGTAATTATATATATATATATATATATATATATATATATATATATATATATATATATATATATATATATATATATATACATATATATATATATATATATATATATATATATATATATATATATATATATATATACATATATATATATATATATATATATATATATATATATATATATATATATATATATATATGTTATTTTAAATTTTTTAATTATATTATATTTTTTTCTCGATGTTTTTTTTCTCCCCAAAAATATGTTTTTAGGCCATCTTTATGCAACTAGAAGGAGTTTTTCTAACCTGTCACCTGTTGTGAAAAAAAAAAAAAATAAATATATATATATATATATATATTATATACATATATATATATATATATACATATATATACATACACCTATATATATATATATATATATATACATATATATATATATACAATATATATATATATATATATATACACCTATATATATATATATATACATATATACAATATATATATATATATATATATATATATATATATATATTTATTTATTTTTTTTTGTATTATTTTTTCTCTTTTTTTTTTTTTTTTAAATTTTGTATTATTTTTTTCTCTCTCTTTTTTTTTTTTTTTCAAAAATATGTTTTTAAGCCATCTTTATGCAACCAGAAGGAGCTTTTCTAACCTGTCACCTGTTTTGAAAAGAAAAAAAACATTATAATTATTTCTTTAAAAAATAATACATTGCAAGAAGCGGTTAGATTGTGAATGGAATGGTCACCCAGGAATGGTTCGGTGGCCAAAGATTCGCTTCCTAACGAGTTTGGTGTTGACAAAAGTCCGGCGTGGCACAAAAGCTCGTGCTGATCGTGACACGAGCTGCCCCCTCTCTCCTGCAGTGTTTTCCTCTGAAGGCCACAGGTTCGAGCCCAGAGCGACGGTGACACCACTGATCCCCGCCCCGCCCCCGTGCCACCGCCGGGCACAATGTGGCGCTCCGATGCGTCAGAGCGAGGCACCGGCAGGTTGTGACCTGAAATGAAAGAGAAAGTCTCGGCGCCAGAGGTGCCGCCCGGACGGTAGTGGATATTTAGTGGCGGCGCAGGCAAGCGAGGGGTGAAACGGGGCGAGAGGAGGCGATCTGTCGCAGCTCCACGGCCGACTGAGCATGCTCACATGAACACTGACGAGACCACGAGGTGACACGTCCACGCCTGCAGGGCCCGTCCACACGCCTTCAATAACAACCACCTTGCTGCTACTTTCAGCTCTTTTAGGCCCCTCAATCTTTGGCCCAGTCAATTCTTGGGGTCACGATTCCATTCAGAATCGATTCTTGAATCAAACCGATTCTCATAATGTATTGTTTGGTATAATAATTATCATGGACCTTTTTTTTTACTGTAAAATCTATAGATTTTTTTGGGTTAGCATTTAGCATCTTTGATAAAGAAAATGTCTCGAAAAATCAGGAGTGCACAAAAAAAATCGATTCACATCTGAATCACGATTCTTATTAATATTGAATTTAAATGGATTCATACTTCTAAGAAAATCGATTATAAATAAATAAATAAATAATTTAAAACATATATATATATATATATATAGGGCTGTGAATCTTTGGGTACCGCACCATTCCAGTGAGTTGTTGGGGTCACGATTCGATTCAGAATCGATTCTTGATTCAAACTGATTCTCCAATCAAACCGATTCTCATAATGTATTGTTTGGTATAATAATTATCATGGAACTTTTTTTTTACTGTAAAATATACACTTTTTTTAGGGTTAGCATTTAGCATCTTTAATAAAAAATAAAAAAAGTCTGTTAAAGTTAGGAGTGCACAAAAATATTGATTCACATCTGAATTGCGATTCTTATTAATATTGATTTTAAATGGATTTTTTACTTCTAAGAAAATCGATTAGAAATAAATAAATAAATGGAAGAAAAAAAATAAAAGAAAAAAATAAATACCCCAAAAAATTATATATATATATATATATATATATATATATATATATATATATATATATATATATATATATATATATATATATATATATATATATATATATGTATGTGTGGGGAAAAAAATCACAAGACTATTTCATCTCTACAGGCCTGTTTCATGAGGGGGGGTACCCTCAATCATCAGGAGATTTTAACCACCCACCCACCACCACGAAAAGAATACCTACCGGAATTAATAAAAGGCTATCGATGCTGTCATCTAGCAAAGCTGAATTTGACCAAGCAACCCCCCCGTACCAAAAAGCCCTTGATGAAAGCGGATACAATTTCACCCTCACCTATGAACCCACGCCAGGAAACCAGCCAAAAAAGAACAGAAAACGAAACGACATCATCTGGCACAACCCCCCATACAGCAAAAACGTCTCAACTAACATTGGACACAAATTCCTCAATCTGATTGACAAACACTTTCCCAAAGACAACACCCTAAGAAAAGTATTCAACAAGAACAACATTAAATTGAGCTACAGCTGTATGAACAATATACGACAAATCATCTCAAACCACAACAAAACAATTGCAAATGAGCCGTCGGCCCCCGGACAGAGCGACTCCAAAACCAACCAAGGCTGTAACTGTCGAAAGAAACCTGATTGCCCTCTCAACGGGGGGTGCTTACAAACATCAGTTGTCTACCAATCTAAGGTAATACGCAAGGACATTAACACATCCGACACATATGTAGGATTAACCGAGGGAGAATTCAAAACCAGATGGAACAATCACAAGGCTTCTTTCAGGAACCAAAACCTGCGGAATACCACAGAACTCAGCAAACACATTTGGGACCTCAAAGACAATAATGTTGAATATTCAATAACATGGCAAATTCTTGCATCCAGCACACCTTACAATAGTGGTAATAAAAGATGCAACCTATGCTTGAAAGAGAAACTGTTTATTATTTACCGTCCAGACCTGTCATCCCTCAACAAGCGCAGCGAAATTGTAACAGCATGCCGCCACAGACGGAAACACCTCCTAGGTAACACATGAGCCAATCACCACGCCCCTACGCCAGCCTGTACCCACCCACTCTGTGCCCTATATAAAGCATGGTATGTGAATGCTCCCATTAAAATCTCCTGATGATTGAGGGTACCCCCCCTCATGAAACAGGCCTGTAGAGATGAAATAGTCTTGTGATTTTTTTTTCCCACACATACATATATTGCGCTCTACTACGGTATCGAGCACTATTTTTTGGATAACCTTATTAAGACATATAAATATATATATATATATATATATATATATATATATATATATATATATATATATATATATATATATATATATATATAGGGCTGTGAATCTTTGGGCACCACACCATTCCAGTCAGTTCTTGGGGTCACGATTCGATTCAGAATCGATTCTTGATTCAAACTGATAATTCAATCAAACCGATTCTCATAATTTATTTTTTGGTATAATAATTGTCATGAAACTCCCCCCCCAAAAAATACATTTTTTAAAAACTTAAAAAAAAATAAAAATAAAAAAAACATATATATATATATATATATATATATATATATATATATATATATATATATATATATATATATATATATATATATATATATATATATGTCTTAATAAGGTTATCCAAAAAATAGTGCTCGATACCGTAGTAGAGCGCAATATATGTATGTGTGGGAAAAAAATCACAAGACTACTTCATCTCTACAGGCCTGTTTCATGAGGGGTTCCCTCAATCATCAGGAGATGATTGAGGGAACCCCTCATGAAACAGGCCTGTAGAGATGAAGTAGTCTTGTGATTTTTTTCCCACACATACATATATACATACATATATATATATATATATATATATTTATATATATATATATATATAATTTTTAAATTTATGAATCGATTTTTTTTTTTACTGTAAAAGGAAAAACGGTACAACTTAATTATTCATGGCAAAAATTTTGCTGACTAAGCTGAGAGTTTTTTCCCTGTAAAATATATGATCATTGTTTTTACTGTAAATGGAAAAAGCAATAACACTTGTGTTTATACGGTAAACGTCTGTCAGTCAGTTGAGGCACTATTTTTTCTCTCTGTATAATCGACTGCCTTTTTTTACAGTTAGCATTTAGCATCTATAGCTGAGATAGGCTCCAGCACCCCCCGCGACCCTGTAAGGGACAAGCGGTAGAAAAATGGATGGATGGATGGATTATAGAAAATGTCTGTAAAAGTTAGGGGTGCACAAAATGTTTTATTCATCCGATTCTAAATCGATTAATTATTCTAAAAAAATTGTTTAAAAAATAAATAGATAAAAATATATATAGGAGTGTGAATTTTAGGGCGATTCGATTCCTGGGGGTAAGGATTCGATTCAGAATCAATTCTCGATTGAAAACTATTCTCGATTTAAAATCAATACTTTTTTAAATAACATTGGGTGCCAGTTCTATGATTAATTACATTCCTCCATAAAAAAGATAAACAGCTCTGATATATTTCTATATTACTTAAAAGAAAACTGGTTTTGTTGAATAAAATTCTACCCAAACGTTTAATGAAGTCAAATACAAATAAGGCAACAGGAGAAGTATCCAACACTTCTCTTTTCTAAAATCAAGCAGATTTAGATCATCCACATCAACAATAGGATTTGTCTGAGTGGATGGACATGACAAAAAAATCGATTTTTGATTTTTTTTTTAATCAATTAACAATCATTACAAATAAGAATCGCGATTAATTTGAAAATACTTTTTTTTTTGGACAGCCCTACTCTATATAGTCACACTTTGACTTCAACTAGTACCTTCCATATGAAGACCGGCGAACAAGTCAGGACATAAATCATGGTCCCAATACGGAAAACCATTGCATCTAATAGAGAATGTCTCATTTGCACCCCTGGTGGTCAAAATGAGGGTGGTCCCAAAAAGGAGGGATTTTTCAAATTGACTGTGTGTCGGTTTTAAAAGTGCTCCCCCCTTTAGTCAACATATGAAATAACAAGTGTGTGTAAAAAATGTGAATTGCTCCCCCTCTGGCCAACATATTTAATAACAAGTGTGTGTAAGAAATTAAAATGCGACCCCTTTGGACAAAATTAATTAAAAAAAATAAAAAATAAATGTATCTAGAGACATGCTGTAATAACTTGAAGTAAATAATGAAGATTCAAAAACAATTACAAACAAAAATTAAATTAACTAAACGCACTCTTGTTCTCTCAATGTGTCGACTTTTTTCTTATAAAATTGGGAACAATTTCTCATATTCTTTCTGTTTCTGTAATATTGCAATATTTTCTCGTAGAATTGTTACTTTTTGATGTAAAACTGTTACCTTTTAATGCAAAATGGTGACATTTGTCGTATAAAATTCTGACTTTTATCACAATATTGCCCAATTGTTTTTGTTGTTCTTGTAAAATAGTGACTTTTTTTGAGTAAAATTATGACTTCTGTCATAATTTTGCCAAGTAAAATTCCGATTATTAGTAGGGATGTCCGATAATGGCTTTTTTGCCGATATCCAATATTCCGATATTGTCCAACTCTTTAATTACCGATACCGATATACAAAGTTGTGGAATTAACACATTATTATGCCTAATTTGGACAACCAGGTATGGTGAAGATAAAGTCTTTTTTTTTTTTAATTAATAAAATAAGATCTGATAAATAAATTAAAAATATGTTCTTGAATAAAAAAGAAAGTAAAACAATATAAAAACAGTTACATAGAAACTAGTAATTAATGAAAATGAGTTAAATGAACTGTTAAAGGTTAGTACTATTAGTGGACCAGCAGCACGCACAATCATGAGTGCTTACGGACTGTATCCCTTGCAGACTGTATTGATATATATTGATATATAATGTAGGAACCAGAATATTAATAACAGAAAGAAACAACCCTTTTGTGTGAATGAGTGTGAATGGGGGAGGGAGTTTTTTTGGGTTGGTGCACAAATTGTAAGTGTATCTTGTGTTTTTTATGTTGATTTAATTAAAAAAAAACAAAAAAACCCGATACCGATAATTAAAAAAACGATGCCGATAATTTCCGATATTACATTTTAAAGCATTTATCGGCCGATAATATATTATAATATTATAATAATGCCAAAATTTGTAAGTTTTCTTATAAAATTGTGACTTTTGTCGAGTAAAATGACGACTCTTTTCAGAAAATCGCCAAAATGATAAGCGTTTCTTGTAAAATTGCGACCGTTATTGAGTAAAATTCCAACTTTTATCATAATATTGCACAAATGTTCCATTTTTCTTAAGACTTTTAGTATAGCACTGTCAAAATTCAAAGTTTTTCTTGTGAAACTGTGACCTTTTTATTGTGAAATTCCAACAAGCTTTTTTATATTTGCATAGTATGTATATATATATGTGTATATATATATTTTATATTTGCATAGTATGCATATATATTTTATATTTGCATAGTATGTATATATATATATATATATATATATATATATATATATATATATATATATATATATATATATATATATATATATATATGTCTTAATAAGGTTATCCAAAAAATAGTGCTCGATACCGTAGTAGAGCGCAATATATGTATGTGTGGGAAAAAAAATCACAAGACTATTTCATCTCTACAGGCCTGTTTCATGAGGGGGGGTACCCTCAATCATCAGGAGATTTTAATGGGAGCATTCGCATACCATGGTTTATATAGGGCACAGAGTGGGTGGGTACAGGCTGGCCTAGGGGCGTGGTGATTGGCTCATGTATTACCTAGGAGGTGTTTCCGTCTATGGCGGCATGTTACAATTTCGCTGCGCTTGTTGAGGGATGACAGGTCTGGACGGTAAATAATGTTAATGTCCTTGCGTATTACCTTAGATTGGTAGACAACTGATGTTTGTAAGCACCCCCCGTTGAGAGGGCAATCAGGTTTCTTTCGACAGTTACATCCTTTGTTGGTTTTGGAGTCGCTCTGTCTGGGGGTCGACGGCTCATTTGCAATTGTTTTGTTGTGGTTTGAGATGATTTGTCGTATATTGTTCATGCAGCTATAGCTCAATTTAATGTTGTTCTTGTTGAATACTTTTCTTAGGGTGTTGTCTTTGGGAAAGTGTTTGTCAATCAGATTGAGGAATTTGTGTCCAATTGGACACAAATCATCTCAAACCACAACAAAACAATTGCAAATGAGCCGTCGACCCCCAGACAGAGCGACTCCAAAACCAACAAAGGATGTAACTGTCGAAAGAAACCTGATTGCCCTCTCAACGGGGGGTGCTTACAAACATCAGTTGTCTACCAATCTAAGGTAATACGCAAGGACATTAACACATCCGACACATATGTAGGATTAACCGAGGGAGAATTCAAAACCAGATGGAACAATCACAAGGCTTCTTTCAGGAACAAAAACCTGCGAAATACCACAGAACTCAGCAAACACATTTGGGACCTCAAAGACAATAATGTTGAATATTCAATAACATGGCAAATTCTTGCATCCAGCACACCTTACAATAGTGGTAATAAAAGATGCAACCTATGCTTGAAAGAGAAACTGTTTATTATTTACCGTCCAGACCTGTCATCCCTCAACAAGCGCAGCGAAATTGTAACAGCATGCCGCCATAGACGGAAACACCTCCTAGGTAATACATGAGCCAATCACCACGCCCCTAGGCCAGCCTGTACCCACCCACTCTGTGCCCTATATAAAACATGGTATGCGAATGCTCCCATTAAAATCTCCTGATGATTGAGGGTACCCCCCCTCATGAAACAGGCCTGTAGAGATGAAATAGTCTTGTGATTTTTTTTCCCCACACATACATATATATATATATATATATATATATATATTTATTTATTTTTTTCTTTTTTTTTCTTTATATTTGCATAGTATGTATATATATATATTTTATATTTGCATAGTATGTATGTATTATTAATGTTGTAAATACTCATCTTTATATATTTAGAAAGGGTGGTCCTAAAGAGGTAGGCATGTTTCTCAGGTCTCAAGAAGGTAACAAATACAAGAGAGTGTGTGCGTGTGTGTGTGTGTGTGTGTGTGTGTGTGTGTGTGTGTGTGTGTGTGTGTGTGTGTGTGTGGCTGCGAGGAAGTCCTTCAGCCAGTATTTGTCAGCTGGTGAGCGTTCTCAATATAAGCTCTCTAATTGCTCAGAAAATGAGGACTAACGATGATTGCACTTGACACCAGCTGACATCATGACGGCGGAGCAGCGCCTGGCGTGGCCCGAGCCCCCCCCCCCTTCCCACCAACCCCCGTGCCATCCTCACCTCCCACCTTCCCCAGGATGTTGTCCCCCCCCCACCCCCACACCACCTCTTGTTGACCGCGGCCTTGCCCCCCAGTGACCGCCGCGTCCCGGAGTTCAATCTGCTTTGGCGTCGCTTTCTGCCACCTTTCATCCGTCAGAGCGAGCGACGTGTTGTGGGGGAGAACACGTGGCAGAAGAGTATAAAAACACCAGCAACATTTGAGTTTTATGTGGAACACTTGACATGAGGGGAGTCCAAGTCCTTCACACTGAGGGCCACATGGCAGTCATGGCCCCCCTTAGAGGGCCGCTTGTAACCGTGAATAACTCATCAATATAAACGTATAAAAAGTCACCTCGTGATATTATTATACAATTGTCTATGCATTGGAGTTTTTTAATATATATTGAACAAAAAAACAAAAAAATATATATAAATTAATTTTGCAGTAAAAAACAGGGAGATCAGTAGTCACAAACGGTGTTTTTACAGAATATTACCGAAAATGGAAAAAACAGTACCATAGTTGTTGTTTTTTACAGTAAAATTCTGGCAACTGAGATAAAAAACAAAACAAGTATACGGTCATATAATTATTATTGAGCTGCCACCTTACCGTGGTAGAGGAGTTTGCGTGTCCCAATGATCCTAGGAGCTATGTTGTCCGGGGGTTTCTATGCCCCCTGGTAGGGTCTCCCAAGGCAAACTGGTCCTAGGTGAGGGATCAGACAAAGAGCAGCTCGAAGACCTCGATGAAGAACACAAACAAAGGACCCAGATTTCCCTCGCCCGGACGCGGGTCACCGGGGCCCCCCTCTGGAGCCAGGCCCGGAGGTGGGGCACGATGGCGAGCGCCTGGTGGCCGGGCCTGTCCCCATGGGGCCCGGCCGGGCACAGCCCGAAGAGGCAATGTGGGTCCCCCCTCCAATGGGCTCACCACCCATAGCAGGGGCCATAGAGGTCGGGTGCAGTGTGAGCTGGGCGGCAGCCGAAGGCAGGGCACTTGGCGGTTCGATCCTCGGCTACATAAGCTGGCTCTTGGTACGTGGAACATCACTTCGTTGGGGGGGAAGGAGCCTGAGCTAGTGCGTGAGGTGGAGAAGTTCCGGCTAGATATAGTCGGACTCACTTCGACGGACAGCAAGGGCTCTGGAACCACTTATCTTGAGAGGGGCTGGACTCTCTTCCACTCTGGCGTTGCCGGCAGTGAGAGGCGACGGGCTGGGGTGGCAATTCTTGTTGCCCCTCGGCTCAAAGCCTGCACGTTGGAGTTCAACCCGGTGGACGAGAGGGTAGCTTCCCTCCGCCTTCGGGTGGGGGAACGGGTCCTGACTGTTGTTTGCGTTTACGCGCCAAACGGCAGCTCAGAGTACCCACCCTTTTTGGATTCACTCGAGGGAGTACTGGAGAGTGCTCCCCCGGGTGATTCCCTCGTTCTACTGGGGGACTTCAACGCTCATGTTGGCAGCGACAGTGAAACCTGGAGGTGTGATTGGGAAGAATGGCCGCCCGGATCTGAACCCGAGTGGTGTTCTGTTATTGGACTTTTGTGCTCGTCACAGATTGTCGATAACAAACACCATGTTCAAACATAAGGGTGTTCATATGTGCACTTGGCACCAGGACACCCTAGGCCGCAGTTCCATGATCGACTTTGTAGTTGTGTCATCGGATTTGCGGCCTCATGTTTTGGACACTCGGGTGAAGAGAGGGGCGGAGCTTTCTACCGATCACCACCTGGTGGTGAGTTGGCTGCGATGGTGGGGGAGGATGCCGGACAGACCTGGCAGGCCCAAACGCATTGTGAGGGTTTGCTGGGAACGCCTGGCAGAGTCTCCTGTCAGAGAGAGTTTCAATTCCCACCTCCGGAAGAACTTTGAACATGTCACGAGGGAGGTGCTGGACATTGAGTCCGAGTGGACGATGTTCCGTACCTCTGTTGTCGAGGCGGCCGATTGGAGCTGTGGCCGCAAGGTAGTTGGTGCCTGTCGTGGCGGTAATCCTATAACCCGTTGGTGGACGCCGGCGGTGAGGGATGCTGTCAGGCTGAAGAAGGAGTCCTATCGGGTTCTTTTGGCTCATGGGACTCCTGAGGCAGCAGACAGGTACCGACAGGCCAAGCGGTGTGCGGCTTCAGCGGTCGCGGAGGCAAAAACTCGGACATGGGAGGAGTTCGGGGAGGCCATGGAAAAAGACTTCCGGACGGCTTCGAAGCAATTCTGGACCACCATCCGCCGCCTCAGGAAGGGGAAGCAGTGCAGTGTCAACACCGTGTATGGTGGGGATGGTGCTCTGCTGACCTCGACTGCGGATGTTGTGGATCGGTGGAGGGAATACTTCGAAGACCTCCTCAATCCTACCAGCACGTCTTCCTATGAGGAAGCAGGGCCTGGGGAATCTGTGGTGGGCTCTCCTATTTCTGGGGCTGAGGTAGTTAAAAAGCTCCTCGGTGGCAAGGCCCCGGGGGTGGATGAGACCCGCCCGGAGTTCCTTAAGGCTCTGGATGTTGTGGGGCTGTCTTGGTTGACAAGACTCTGCAACATCGCGTGGACATCGGGGGCGGTACCTCTGGATTGGCAGACCGGGGTGGTGGTTCCTCTCTTTAAGAAGGGGAACCGGAGGGTGTGTTCCAACTGTCGTGGGATCACACTCCTCAGCCTTCCCGGTAAGGTCTATTCAGGTGTACTGGAGAGGAGGCTACGCCGGATAGTCGAACCTCGGATTCAGGAGGAACAGTGTGGTTTTCGTCCTGGTCGTGGAACTGTGGACCAGCTCTATACTCTCGGCAGGGTCCTTGAGGGTGCATGGGAGTTTGCCCAACCAGTCTACATGTGCTTTGTGGACTTGGAGAAGGCATTCGACCGTGTACCCCGGGAAGTCCTGTGGGGAGTGCTCAGAGAGTATGGGGTAACGGACTGTCTTATTGTGGCAGTTCGCTCCCTGTATAATCAGTGTCAGAGCTTGGTTCGCATTGCCGGCAGTAAGTCGGACACGTTTCCAGTGAGGGTTTGACTCCGCCTAGGCTGCCCTTTGTCACCGATTCTGTTCATAACCTTTATGGACAGAATTTCTAGGCGCAGTCAGGGCGTTGAGGGGATCTGGTTTGGTGGCTGCAGGATTAGGTCTCTGCTATTTGCAGATGATGTGGTCCTGATGGCTTCCTCCGGCCAAGATCTTCAGCTCTCACAAGATCGGTTCGCAGCCGAGTGTGAAGCGACTGGGATGGGAATCAGCACCTCCAAGTCCGAGTCTATGGTTCTCTCCCGGAAAAAGGTGGAGTGCCATCTCCGGGTTGGGGAGGAGACCCTGCCCCAAGTGGAGGAGTTCAAGTACCTAGGAGTCTTGTTCACGAGTGGGGGAAGAGTGGATCGTGAGATCGACAGGCGGATCGGTGCGGCGTCTTCAGTAATGCGGACGCTGTATCGATCCGTTGTGGTGAAGAAGGAGCTGAGCCGGAAGGCAAAGCTCTCGATTTACCGGTCGATCTACGTTCCCATCCTCACCTATGGTCATGAGCTTTGGGTCATGACCGAAAGGACAAGATCACGGGTACAAGCGGCCGAAATGAGTTTCCTCCGCCGGGTGGCGGGGCTCTCCCTTAAAGATAGGGTGAGAAGCTCTGTCATTCGGGGGGAGCTCAAAGTAAAGCCGCTGCTCCTCCACATCGAGAGGAGCCAGATGAGGTGGTTCGGGCATCTGGTCAGGATGCCACCCGAACGCCTCCCTAGGAAGGTGTTTCGGGCACGTCCGACCGGTAGGAGGCCACGGAGAAGACCCAGGACACGCTGGGAAGACTATCTCGCCCGGCTGGCCTGGGAACGCCTCGGGATCCCCCGGGAGGAGCTGGACGAAGTGGCTGGGGAGAGGGAAGTCTGGGCTTCCCTGCTTAAGCTGCTGCCCCCGCGACCCGACCTCGGATAAGCGGAAGAAGATGGATGGATGGATGGATGTCAAGTTTTGACTATGAAGTTTGCTAAAAAAAAAAATTTTTTTTTAAAGTTAGCATGCTAACAGTTAGCATGTGTCAAGTACCAAGTAAAATTGGCTAAAATAATTAACATGCTAGAATGCTAACATTAGCGTGCCACTTTCAGAGTGAGGGTGAGGGGGACTGTGCCAGAATTGTGTGGAGATGTTTTGGAGAGGAAAGAAATGAGATGTCAGAGACATATTTTCTGTTTCTCAGCCATGTTCTAAAGGTGTTCTCCGACACGATCGAAGCCCTTGAGGCAAAATCCTTCAGCATTACATCGGTGTTTAAGGTAATGACTGAACTAAAACAAAAGCTGGAAAGAAGGATGAAGGACAGGTTCTTTGGGTTTGCTGTCAACACCAAACTGAAGCAGCTGACCCCTTGCCAGTCAAAAAAATGTGAGGCTGATTTTCTGCTTTTTTATGAAAGAGCAAAGAAATACATAAGTGAAAGATATGACTTCTCTGACACAAGCTTTCATAGCAAAGTAGCCAAGCTTGGCCTCACAACTGCTGTGCCATTTGAAGACTACAGTGCTGCTGTCCAGGCCTGCAATCTGGACATTGATATGGATGGACTGTATGAGGAATATGCCATGGTGGAAGGTTCCTTCAGTTCACCAGAAATGGAAGGTTGCCACAGTGAGGAACGATATTTGAAACTGTTTTCCAAAGCAGATGTACCATTTGTGAATCTCAGGAAGGTCAGCGCCTACATATTCTCCATCCCATGCAGCAATGCACACACAGAACGTGTCTTTTCAATGATGACAACTGCATGGAGAAACGAGAGGAATCGTCTGGATGTGGACAGCGTCAAGGCTGAGCTGCAAGTGTGTGTCAATTTCAACCAACCCTGCACAGAGATGTACAAGAAGTTCACCCTAAACAAAAAACTCTTGGATGCAGCCAGGAAAGAACAGAAGTATTTCAGATAGACAATCAACTATTTTGGTGAGTACACTAATCTTATAATTGCACTGATGGGCTAGATGAAATGTTTATATTTATTTATTTAATTATACAGATTTTGGAAGATTGATAACTATGTTGTTGCTATGTTGTTATTTGTACCAGTCCATCCATCCATCCATCTTCTTCCGCTTATCCGAGGTCGGGTCGCGGGGGCAGCAGCTTAAGCAGGGAAGCCCAGACTTTCCTCTCCCCAGCCACTTCGTCCAGCTCCTCCCGGGGGATCCCGAGGCGTTCCCAGGCCAGCCGGGAGACATAGTCTTCCCAACGTGTCCTGGGTCTTCCCCGTGGCCTCCTACCGGTTGGACGTGCCCTAAACACCTCCCGAGGGAGGCGTTCGGGTGGCATCCTGACCAGATGCCCGAACCACCTCATCTGGCTCCTCTCGATGTGGAGGAGCAGTGGCTTTACTTTGAGCTCCCCCCGGATGGCAGAGCTTCTCACCCTATCTCTAAGGGAGAGCCCCGCCACCCGGCGGAGGAAACTCGTTTCGGCCGCCTGTACCCGTGAACTTGTCCTTTCGGTCATAACCCAAAGCTCATGACCATAGGTGAGGATGGGAACGTAGATCGACCGGTAAATTGAGAGCTTTGCCTTCCGGCTCAGCTCCTTCTTCACCACAACGGATCGATACAGCGTCCGCATTACTGAAGATGCCGCACCGATCCGCCTGTCGATCTCACGATCCACTTTTCCCTCACTTGTGAACAAGACTCCTAGGTACTTGAACTCCTCCACTTGGGGCAGGGTCTCCTCCCCAACCCGGAGATGGCACTCCACCCTTTTCCGGGCGAGAACCATGGACTCGGACTTGGAGGTGCTGATTCTCATCCCAGTCGCTTCACACTCGGCTGCGAACCGATCCAGTGAGAGCTGAAGATCCCGGCCAGATGAAGCCATCAGGACCACATCATCTGCAAAAAGCAGAGACCTAATCCTGCAGCCACCAAACCAGAACCCCTCAACGCCTTGACTGCGCCTAGAAATTCTGTCCATAAAAGTTATGAACAGAATCGGTGACAAAGGGCAGCCTTGGCGGAGTCCAACCCTCACTGGAAACGTGTCCGATTTACTGCCGGCAATGCGGACCAAGCTCTGACACTGATCGTACAGGGAGCGGACAGCCACAATCAGACAGTCCGATACCCCATACTCTCTGAGCACTCCCCACAGGACCTCCCGAGGGACACGGTCGAATGCCTTCTCCAAGTCCACAAAGCACATGTAGACTGGTTGGGCAAACTCCCATGCACCCTCAAGGACCCTGCCGAGAGTATAGAGCTGGTCCACAGTTCCACGACCAGGACGAAAACCACACTGTTCCTCCTGAATCCGAGGTTCGACTATCCGGCGTAGCCTCCTCTCCAGTACACCTGAATAGACTTTACCGGGAAGGCTGAGGAGTGTGATCCCACGATAGTTGGAACACACCCTCCGGTTCCCCTTCTTAAAGAGAGGAACCACCACCCCGGTCTGCCAATCCAGAGGTACCGCCCCCAATGTCCACGCGATGCTGCAGAGTCTTGTCAACCAAGACAGCCCCACAGCATCCAGAGCCTTAAGGAACTCCGGGCGGATCTCATCCACCCCCGGGGCCTTGCCACCGAGGAGCTTTTTAACTACCTCAGCAACCTCAGCCCCAGAAATAGAAGAGCCCACCACAGATTCCCCAGGCACTGTTATATTATATATTTTTTCCTATTCAGCCACACAAACATCATCTTTAAACCACTCAAAATTGTACTATAAATAAGAGTATACCAGAGTCCTATGTACACCATGGTAATTTATTGATATGCCGCATAATGTCCTCCTTTTTGGTGTCATGGAAATGGTCACCCTAGCCTGTGTCAAGTACCATGTCATACGACTCTGAAGTGTTCGGCTGTGAAATTTGCTAAAGTTAGCATGCTAACAGTTAGCACGTGTCAAGTATCAAGTTATATGTTTCTAAGGGGTTCGGTTGTGAATGCTAATGCTTGAATGCTAACAGTTACCATTTGTAATGTACCAAGTCATATGACTCCGAAGTGTTCGGCTGTGAAATTAGCTAATGTCCGTATGTTAACATTTGCATGCGTCAAGAACCATGTTATGTGACTCAGAGGTGTTCGGCTGTAAAATTGGCTAAAAAAGTTAGCATGCAATTTAGCAGTTAGCATGTGCCGAGGACCAAGTGATACGACTCTGAAGTGTTCGGCTGTAAAATTGGCCAGACGAGTTGGCATGCAAGTTACGACTCTGAAGTGTTCGGCAGTAAAATTGGCTAAAAATGTTAGCATGCTAATGTTCGTATGCTAGAATGCTAATGCTAGAATGCTCACAGTTAGCATGTATAATGTACCAAGTCATATGACTCCGAAGTGTTCGACTGTAAAATTGACGGAAAAGTTAGCATGCTCATGTTAGCATGCTAGAATGCTAAAAGTTAGCATTTGTAATGTACCAAGTCATATGACTCCGAAGTGTTCGGCTGTGAAATTAGCTAAAAAAGTTAGCATGCTTATGTCCGTATTTTAGAATATTAACACAAGCATGGTACCAGTTAGAATGCTACTAGTTAGCATGTGTCAAGTACCAAGTTATATGAGTCTGAGTTGTCCGGCTGTAAAATTGGCTACAAAAACTAGCATGCTAATGTCCGTATGTTAACGTTTACATGCGTCAAGAACCAAGTTATATGACTCTGAGGTGTTTGGCTGGGAAATTGGCTTAAAAAGTTAGCATGCTAACGTCTGCATGCTAGAATGCTAATGTTAGAATGCTAACAGTTAGTTTGTGTCAAATACCAAGACATACAACTCTGAAGTGTTCGACTGTACAATTGGCTAAAAAAAAGTTAGCATGCTAATGTTAGTATGGTAACAATTATCATGTGTCGAGTATCGTGTCCTACGACTCTGAAGTGTTCGGCTGTGAAATTGGCTAAAAAGTTAGCATGCTAATGTACGTATGCTAGAATGCTAACAGTTAGCTTTTGTATTGTACCAAGTCATATGACTCCAAAGTGTTTGGCTGTGAAATTAGCTAAAAACGTTAGCATGCTAATGTCCGTATGTTAACGTTTACATCCGTCAAGAACCAAGTTATATGACTCTGAGGTGTTTGGCTGGGAAATTGGCTTAAAAAGTTATCATGCTAACGTCTGCATGCTAGAATGCTAATGTTAGAATGCTAACAGTTAGCTTGTGTCAAATACCAAGACATACAACTCTGAAGTGTTCGGCTGTACAATTGGCTAAAAAAAAAATAGCATGCTAATGTTAGTATGGTAATAATTAGCATGTGTCGAGTACCATGTCCTACGACTCTGAAGTGTTCGGCTGTGAAATTGGCTAAACAGTTAGCATGCTAATGTCCGTATACTAGAATACTAACAGTTAGCTTTTGTAATGTACCAAGTCATATGACGCCGAAGTGTTTGGCTGTGAAATTAGCTGAAAACGTTAGCATGCTAATGTGCCTATGTTAATGTTTGCATGCGTCAAGAACCAAGTTATACGACTCTGAGGTTTTTGGCTGGGAAATTGGCTTAAAAAGTTAGCATGCTAACGTCTGCATGCTAGAATGCTAATGTTAGAATGCTAACAGTAAGCATGTGTCAAATACCATGTCCTACGACTCTGAAGTGTTCGGCTGTGAAATTGGCTAAAAAGTTAGCATGCTAATGTCCGTATGCTAGAATGCTAACAGTTAGCTTTTGTAATGTACCAAGTCATATGACTCCGAAGTGTTTGGCTGTGAAATTAGCTAAAAACGTTAGCATGCTAATGTCCGTATTTTAACGTTTGCATGCGTCAAGAACCAAGTTATAGGACTCAGAGGTGTTTGGCTGTAAAATTGGCTAAAAAGTTAGCATGCTAATGTCCGTATGCTAGAATGCTAATGTTAGAATGCTAACAGTTAGCATGTGTCAAATACCAAGTCATACGACTCTGAAGTGTTCGGCTGTAAAATTGGCTAAAAAAAAGCTAGCATGCTGATGTTAGTATGCTAACAATTAGCATGTGCCGAGTCCCATGTCCTACGACTCCGAAGTGTTTGGCTGTGAAATTAGCTAAAAACGTTAGCATGCTAATGTCCGTATGTTAACGTTTGCATGCGTCAAGAACCAAGTTATAGGACTCTGAAGTGTTCGGTTGTAAAATTGGCTAAAAAAAAGTTAGCATGCTAATGTTAGTATGCTAGCAATTAGCATGTGTCGAGTACCATCTCCTACGACTCTGAAGTGTTCGGCTGTAAAATTGGCTAAAAAGTTAGCATGCTAACGTCTGCATGCTAGAATGCTAACAGTTGGCGTGTGTCAAATACCAAGTCATACGACTCTGAAGTGTTCGGCTGTAAAATTGGCTAAAAAAAAGTTAGCATGCTAATGTTAGTATGCTAACAATTAGCATGTGTCAAATACCATGTCCTACGACTCTGAAGTGTTCGGCTGTGAAATAGGCTAAAAAGTTAGCATGCTAACGTCTGCATGCTAGAATGCTAATGTTAGAATGCTAACAGTTGGCGTGTGTCAAATACCAAGTCATACGACTCTGAAGTGTTCGGCTGTAAAATTGGCTAAAAAAAAAGTTAGCATGCTAATGTTAGTATGCTAACAATTAGCATGTGTCAAATACCATGTCCTACGACTCTGAAGTGTTCGGCTGTGAAATAGGCTAAAAAGTTAGCATGCTAACGTCTGCATGCTAGAATGCTAATGTTAGAATGCTAACAGTTGGCGTGTGTCAAATACCAAGTCATACGACTCTGAAGTGTTCGGCTGTACAATTGGCTAAAAAAAAGTTAGCATGCTAATGTTAGTATGGTAACAATCAGCATGTGTCGAGTACCGTGTCCTACGACTCTGAAGTGTTCGGCTGTGAAATAGGCTAAAAAGTTAGCATGCTAATGTCCGTATGCTAGAATGCTTACAGTTAGCTTTTGTAATGTACCAAGTCATTTGACTCCAAAGTGTTTGGCTGTGAAATTAGCTAAAAACGTTAGCATGCTAATGTCCGTATGTTAACGTTTGCATGCGTCAAGAACCAGGTTATGGGACTCTGAGGTGTTTGGCCGGGAAATTGGCTTAAAAGGTTAGCATGCTAACGTCTGCATGCTAGAATGCTAATGTTAGATTGCTAACAGTAAGCTTGTGTCAAATACCAAGACATACGACTCTGAAGTGTTCGGCTGTACAATTGGCTAAAAAAAAGTTAGCATGCTAATGTTAGTATGGTAACAATTAGCATGTGTCGAGTACCGTGTCCTACGACTCTGAAGTGTTCGGCTGTGAAATAGGCTAAAAAGTTAGCATGCTAATGTCCGTATGCTAGAATGCTTACAGTTAGCTTTTGTAATGTACCAAGTCATTTGACTCCAAAGTGTTTGGCTGTGAAATTAGCTAAAAACGTTAGCATGCTAATGTCCGTATGTTAACGTTTGCATGCGTCAAGAACCAGGTTATGGGACTCTGAGGTGTTTGGCCGGGAAATTGGCTTAAAAGGTTAGCATGCTAACGTCTGCATGCTAGAATGCTAATGTTAGATTGCTAACAGTTAGCATGTGTCAAATACCAGGTCATACCACTCTGAAGTGTTCGGCTGTAAAATTGGCTAAAAAAAAGTTAGCATGCTAATGTTAGTATGGTAACAATTAGCATGTGTCGAGTACCGTGTCCTACGACTCTGAAGTGTTCGGCTGTGAAATAGGCTAAAAAGTTAGCATGCTAATGTCCGTATGTTAACGTTTGCATGCGTCAAGAACCAGGTTATGGGACTCTGAGGTGTTTGGCCGGGAAATTGGCTTAAAAGGTTAGCATGCTAACGTCTGCATGCTAGAATGCTAATGTTAGATTGCTAACAGTTAGCATGTGTCAAATACCAGGTCATACCACTCTGAAGTGTTCGGCTGTAAAATTGGCTAAAAAAAAAAGTTAGAATGCTAATGTTAGAATGCTAACAGTTAGCATGTGTCAAATACCAGGTCATACAACTCTGAAGTGTTTGGCTGTGAAATTGGCTAAAAAAAAAAGTTAGCATGCTAATGCTAGTATGCTAACAGTTAGCATGTGCCGAGTACCATGTCCTACGACTCTGAAGCGTTCGGCTGCAAAATTGGTTATAAAGGTTTGCATGCTGACGCCAGTCATGTTGCCTGAAGCTGAACCAATCAGAGGCCACGATACTGAACAGCCTTGTCTGATTGTTTTGGTTGTGGCCAACATGTCTGTGACATTTTTACTTCATTTAGCCATTTTTAGGGCCCGCAATGGGACATAAGGACCTATTGTTATTCGTTCGTTTTATTAGGGCCCGCAATGGCCCATTGCATAAGGACTCCCACAGGGAGTCCTTATGCAATGGGACATAAGGACCTATTGTTATTCGTTCGTTTTATTAGGGCCCGCAATGGCCCATTGCATAAGGAGTCCTTATGCAATGGGACATAAGGACCTATTGTTATTCGTTCGTTTTATTCTTTATTATTCTTCCGCCGCCTCTTTGAGCACTAATTTGACCCACTTAACATGCTTCAAAACTCACCATATTTGACCCACCCATCAGGACCTGCGAAAATTGTCTTTTAATAAAAAAACTGAACCTCAAAAATCAAAATTGCGCTCTAGCGCCCCCTAGGGAAAAAAAAACTAGACTGCCTGTAACTCCCACTAGGAAGGTCGGAAAGACATGAAACAAAAACCTCTATGTAGGTCTGACTCAGACCTAACTTTCATAATGGTACATTCTCGGGCTAAAATCTACAGGAAGTTGGCAATTCCCCCTTCAAGACAAAAAAGTACTAAAAACAGTCACTTTTGCCTCTTTGAGCTGTAATTTGACCCCCTTAACATGCTTCAAAACTCACCAAACTGAACACACACATTAGGACTGGCTAAAACTGTGATCTAATGAAAAAACCTAACCCCAAATCTAAAAATTGTGCTCTACAGCAATTTTTTTATAAAACGCACAAAAAACTGCTCCTCCGATGAAAAATCTTACAAAACTGCCTGTAACTCCCACTGGGAAGGTCGGAGAGAGATGAAACAAAAACCTCTATGTAGGTCTCACTTAGACCTACATTTCATAAATTGACAACCCCCAGCAAAAATATACAGGAAGTTTGCTATTCCCCCTTCAACACAACATTTTTGTAAAAACCCGTCACCTTTCTTCAAACATTATCTCCTCTGAGCGCGTTTGTTGTTTCGGCTTCAAACTAAAACAGGAGAGAGATTGAACCCTTCTGATTAAAAGTTGGTGAAAGAGTTGTGATACCTGCTCCGGTTTTGATTTTATGACCCTTCAAAGACCCGCTGCACTGATGCTCCTGCGGTGCTGTTTTTTTTAAGATGGCTGCTCAAAAGCAGGAAGCACCAACGTGCCCACACAATGCAGACAAGGTAGGTACACTAGACAAAAGTCTTGGGACACTTCAGACTAAAAGTAGACAAAAGTATTGGGACACTTAGGACTAGCACCTGCCAAATACGCGGGCCCGTCCAACGCTGCTTGCAGCTTTAATTAGGGCCCGCAATGGGACATAAGGACCTATTGAATTTCTAAGGTTTTATTATTATTATTATTATTCTTTCTTATTGTTCCGCAGCTTTGCGCACTACTTTCACCCCCTTAACATGCTTCAAAACTCACCAAATTTGACGCACACATAAAAAAACTCGAACAAAACTCTTTGGTAAAAATACCAAACCCCAAAACTCAAAATTGCGCTCTAGCGCCCCCTACCAAGTAAACTTGTTCTAACTCCCCGTACGAATGTCGTAGAGACATGAAACAAAAACCTCTATGTAGGTCTCACTTAGACTTAAATTTTATTAATTTATTTTCTCGGGCAAAAATCTACAGGAAGTTTGCTATTCCCCCTTCAACACTAAATTTTAGTAAAATCAGTCACTTTTGCCTCTTTCAGCTGTAATTTGACCCCCTTAACATGCTTCAAAAATCTACAGGAAGTTTGCTATTCCCCCTTCAACACTACATTTTAGTAAAATCAGTCACTTTTGCCTCTTTCAGCTGTAATTTGACCCCCTTAACATGCTTCAAAACTCACCAAACTGAACGCACACATCAGGACTGGCAAAAACTGTGATCTAATAAAAAAACCTAACCCCAAATTAAAAAATTGCGCTCTACAGAATTTTTTGAATAAAACGGAGAAAAAACTGCTCCTCGGAAGAAAACAATTACAAAACTGCCTGTAACTCCCACTGGGAAAGTCAAAGAGACATGAAACAAAAACCTCTATGTAGGTCTCAATTAGACCTACATTTCATAAATTGACAACCCCCAGCAAAAATCCACAGGAAGTTTACTATTCCCCCTTCAATACAACATTTTTGTAAAAACCCGTCCCCTTTCTTCAAACATTATCTCCTCTGAGCGCGTTTGTTGTTTCGGCTTCAAACTAACACAGGAGAGAGATTGAACCCTTCTGATTAAAAGTTGGTGAAAGAGTTGTGAAACCTGCTCCGGTTTTGATTTTATGACCCTTCAAAGACCCGCTGCACTGATGCTCCTGCGGTGCTGTTTTTTTTAAGATGGCTGCTCAAAAGCAGGAAGCACCAACGTGCCCACACAATGCGGACAAGGTAGGTACACTAGACAAAAGTCTTGGGACACTTCAGACTAAAAGTAGACAAAAGTATTGGGACACTTAGGACTAGCACCTGCCAAATACGCGGGCCCGAACAACGCTGCTTGCAGCTTTAATTCTTTATTATTCTTCCGCCGCCTCTTTGAGCACTAATTTGACCCACTTAACATGCTTCAAAACTCACCATATTTGACCCACCCATCAGGACCTGCGAAAATTGTCTTTTAATAAAAAAACTGAACCTCAAAAATCAAAATTGCGCTCTAGCGCCCCCTAGGAAAAAAAAACTAGACTGCCTGTAACTCCCACTAGGAAGGTCGGAAAGACATGAAACAAAAACCTCTATGTAGGTCTGACTCAGACCTAACTTTCATAATGGTACATTCTCGGGCTAGAATCTACAGGAAGTTGGCAATTCCCCCTTCAAAACAAAAAAGTACTAAAAACAGTCACTTTTGCCTCTTTGAGCTGTAATTTGACCCCCTTAACATGCTTCAAACTGAACACACACATCAGGACTGGCTAGAACTGTGATCTAATGAAAAAACCTAACCCCAAATCTAAAAATTGTGCTCTACAGCAATTTTTTTATAAAACGCACAAAAAACTGCTCCTCCGATGAAAAATCTTACAAAACTGCCTGTAACTCCCACTGGGAAGGTCGGAGAGAGATGAAACAAAAACCTCTATGTAGGTCTCACTCAGACCTACATTTCATAAATTGACAACCCCCAGCAAAAATATACAGGAAGTTTGCTATTCCCCCTTCAACACAACATTTTTGTAAAAACCCGTCCCCTTTCTTCAAACATTATCTCCTCTGAGCGCGTTTGTTGTTTCGGCTTCAAACTAACACAGGAGAGAGATTGAACCCTTCTGATTAAAAGTTGGTGAAAGAGTTGTGATACCTGCTCCGGTTTTGATTTTATGACCCTTCAAAGACCCGCTGCACTGATGCTCCTGCGGTGCTGTTTTTTTTAAGATGGCTGCTCAAAAGCAGGAAGCACCAACGTGCCCACACAATGCAGACAAGGTAGGTACACTAGACAAAAGTCTTGGGACACTTCAGACTAAAAGTAGACAAAAGTATTGGGACACTTAGGACTAGCACCTGCCAAATACGCGGGCCCGTCCAACGCTGCTTGCAGCTTTAATTAGGGCCCGCAATGGGACATAAGGACCTATTGAATTTCTAAGGTTTTATTATTATTATTATTATTCTTTCTTATTGTTCCGCAGCTTTGCGCACTACTTTCACCCCCTTAACATGCTTCAAAACTCACCAAATTTGACGCACACATAAAAAAACTCGAACAAAACTCTTTGGTAAAAATACCAAACCCCAAAACTCAAAATTGCGCTCTAGCGCCCCCTACCAAGTAAACTTGTTCTAACTCCCCGTACGAATGTCGTAGAGACATGAAACAAAAACCTCTATGTAGGTCTCACTTAGACTTAAATTTTATTAATTTATTTTCTCGGGCAAAAATCTACAGGAAGTTTGCTATTCCCCCTTCAACACTAAATTTTAGTAAAATCAGTCACTTTTGCCTCTTTCAGCTGTAATTTGACCCCCTTAACATGCTTCAAAAATCTACAGGAAGTTTGCTATTCCCCCTTCAACACTACATTTTAGTAAAATCAGTCACTTTTGCCTCTTTCAGCTGTAATTTGACCCCCTTAACATGCTTCAAAACTCACCAAACTGAACGCACACATCAGGACTGGCAAAAACTGTGATCTAATAAAAAAACCTAACCCCAAATTCAAAAATTGCGCTCTACAGAATTTTTTGAATAAAACGGAGAAAAAACTGCTCCTCGGAAGAAAACAATTACAAAACTGCCTGTAACTCCCACTGGGAAAGTCAAAGAGACATGAAACAAAAACCTCTATGTAGGTCTCAATTAGACCTACATTTCATAAATTGACAACCCCCAGCAAAAATCCACAGGAAGTTTACTATTCCCCCTTCAATACAACATTTTTGTAAAAACCCGTCCCCTTTCTTCAAACATTATCTCCTCTGAGCGCGTTTGTTGTTTCGGCTTCAAACTAACACAGGAGAGAGATTGAACCCTTCTGATTAAAAGTTGGTGAAAGAGTTGTGAAACCTGCTCCGGTTTTGATTTTATGACCCTTCAAAGACCCGCTGCACTGATGCTCCTGCGGTGCTGTTTTTTTTTAAGATGGCTGCTCAAAAGCAGGAAGCACCAACGTGCCCACACAATGCAGACAAGGTAGGTACACTAGACAAAAGTCTTGGGACACTTCAGACTAAAAGTAGACAAAAGTATTGGGACACTTAGGACTAGCACCTGCCAAATACGCGGGCCCGAACAACGCTGCTTGCAGCTTTAATTCTTTATTATTCTTCCGCCGCCTCTTTGAGCACTAATTTGACCCACTTAACATGCTTCAAAACTCACCATATTTGACCCACCCATCAGGACCTGCGAAAATTGTCTTTTAATAAAAAAACTGAACCTCAAAAATCAAAATTGCGCTCTAGCGCCCCCTAGGGAAAAAAAAACTAGACTGCCTGTAACTCCCACTAGGAAGGTCGGAAAGACATGAAACAAAAACCTCTATGTAGGTCTGACTCAGACCTAACTTTCATAATGGTACATTCTCGGGCTAGAATCTACAGGAAGTTGGCAATTCCCCCTTCAAAACAAAAAAGTACTAAAAACAGTCACTTTTGCCTCTTTGAGCTGTAATTTGACCCCCTTAACATGCTTCAAACTGAACACACACATCAGGACTGGCTAGAACTGTGATCTAATGAAAAAACCTAACCCCAAATCTAAAAATTGTGCTCTACAGCAATTTTTTTATAAAACGCACAAAAAACTGCTCCTCCGATGAAAAATCTTACAAAACTGCCTGTAACTCCCACTGGGAAGGTCGGAGAGAGATGAAACAAAAACCTCTATGTAGGTCTCACTCAGACCTACATTTCATAAATTGACAACCCCCAGCAAAAATATACAGGAAGTTTGCTATTCCCCCTTCAACACAACATTTTTGTAAAAACCCGTCCCCTTTCTTCAAACATTATCTCCTCTGAGCGCGTTTGTTGTTTCGGCTTCAAACTAACACAGGAGAGAGATTGAACCCTTCTGATTAAAAGTTGGTGAAAGAGTTGTGATACCTGCTCCGGTTTTGATTTTATGACCCTTCAAAGACCCGCTGCACTGATGCTCCTGCGGTGCTGTTTTTTTTAAGATGGCTGCTCAAAAGCAGGAAGCACCAACGTGCCCACACAATGCAGACAAGGTAGGTACACTAGACAAAAGTCTTGGGACACTTCAGACTAAAAGTAGACAAAAGTATTGGGACACTTAGGACTAGCACCTGCCAAATACGCGGGCCCGTCCAACGCTGCTTGCAGCTTTAATTAGGGCCCGCAATGGGACATAAGGACCTATTGAATTTCTAAGGTTTTATTATTATTATTATTATTCTTTCTTATTGTTCCGCAGCTTTGCGCACTACTTTCACCCCCTTAACATGCTTCAAAACTCACCAAATTTGACGCACACATAAAAAAACTCGAACAAAACTCTTTGGTAAAAATACCAAACCCCAAAACTCAAAATTGCGCTCTAGCGCCCCCTACCAAGTAAACTTGTTCTAACTCCCCGTACGAATGTCGTAGAGACATGAAACAAAAACCTCTATGTAGGTCTCACTTAGACTTAAATTTTATTAATTTATTTTCTCGGGCAAAAATCTACAGGAAGTTTGCTATTCCCCCTTCAACACTAAATTTTAGTAAAATCAGTCACTTTTGCCTCTTTCAGCTGTAATTTGACCCCCTTAACATGCTTCAAAAATCTACAGGAAGTTTGCTATTCCCCCTTCAACACTACATTTTAGTAAAATCAGTCACTTTTGCCTCTTTCAGCTGTAATTTGACCCCCTTAACATGCTTCAAAACTCACCAAACTGAACGCACACATCAGGACTGGCAAAAACTGTGATCTAATAAAAAAACCTAACCCCAAATTCAAAAATTGCGCTCTACAGAATTTTTTGAATAAAACGGAGAAAAAACTGCTCCTCGGAAGAAAACAATTACAAAACTGCCTGTAACTCCCACTGGGAAAGTCAAAGAGACATGAAACAAAAACCTCTATGTAGGTCTCAATTAGACCTACATTTCATAAATTGACAACTCCCAGCAAAAATCCACAGGAAGTTTACTATTCCCCCTTCAATACAACATTTTTGTAAAAACCCGTCCCCTTTCTTCAAACATTATCTCCTCTGAGCGCGTTTGTTGTTTCGGCTTCAAACTAACACAGGAGAGAGATTGAACCCTTCTGATTAAAAGTTGGTGAAAGAGTTGTGAAACCTGCTCCGGTTTTGATTTTATGACCCTTCAAAGACCCGCTGCACTGATGCTCCTGCGGTGCTGTTTTTTTTAAGATGGCTGCTCAAAAGCAGGAAGCACCAACGTGCCCACACAATGCGGACAAGGTAGGTACACTAGACAAAAGTCTTGGGACACTTCAGACTAAAAGTAGACAAAAGTATTGGGACACTTAGGACTAGCACCTGCCAAATACGCGGGCCCGTCCAACGCTGCTTGCAGCTTTAATTATGCTTGAAAATGCTTCATTTAGGGCAAAATTACGCAAAAAAACATCAATGACTGACATATTGTATTGGTATGAAAGTTTGGACACCCGTGGTTTGAGGCCTTCACACACACACACACACACACACACACACACACACACACACACACACACACACACACACACACACACACACACACACACACACACACACACACACACACACACACACACACACACACACACACACACACGTCGGGCTTTAACACATTTGAGGCTTTTCAGGCTCTTCTTTCACAAACCTTCAACATCTCCCACAACACACACACACACACACACACACACACAAACACACACACACACACACACACACACACTTCCCGTGTCACACGTTGTTCCAGTGACATCCATGCCAGCGAGCCGCTGCCCACATCCTGTCCGCTCACATCTCGCCGGCCCCTCGTCACGGGGGGCCGGCGCGCCAACTGCAGCATCTGTCTCCCGGACAGAGACCGGATTCGGACATGGCACCGGCAGCCCCGGATGGACGACAACAACTTGACTTCCGCTGCAGGCTACGCCCACGCTGCAACATACTGAATGTTAGTATGTTAATATGCTAACATTTAGCAGGCGTCAAGTATCAAGTTATATGACTCTGTGGTGTTTGGCTGCAAAATTGGCGACAAAAAGTGAGCATGCTAATGTCCGTATTCTAGAAAGTTAATGTAATGCATGCTACCAGTTAGCATGTGTCACGTACCGAGTTATTTGACTCTGAGTTGTTCGGCTGTGAAGTTGGCAGAAAAAGTTAGCATGCGGAGAATGTGGAAAGTGGCGTAGCATTTAAATAATGTTTATGTGTCAAGTACCAAGTGTTAGCATGTTAATAGTTAGCATGTGTCAAGTACCAATTCAAATGACTGAAGTTTTGGCTATGAAGTTTGCTGAAAAAAAATTAGCATGCTAACAGTTAGCATGTGTCAAGTACCAAGTAAAATTGGCTAAATTAATTAACACACTAGAATGCTAACGTTAGCATGCCAACATTTAAAATATGTCAAGTAAAAAAATATATATATATTGTTATATAATTATTATTAATTGTCAAGTTTTTGGCTATGAAGTTTGCTAAAAAAAAAAAAATAAATAAAAAGTTAGCATGCTAACAGTTAGCATTTGTCAAGTACCAAGTAAAATTGGCTAAAATAATTAACATGCTAGAATGCTAACGTTAGCATGCCAACATTTAAAATGTGTCAAGTAAAAAATATATATATATATATAGATTGTTATATAATTATTATTAATTGTCAAGTTTTTGGCTATGAAGTTTGCAAAAAAAAAAGAAAAAAAGTTAGCATGCTAACAGTTAGCATTTGTCAAGTACCAAGTAAAATTGGCTAAAATAATTAACATGTTAGAATGCTAACGTTAGCATGCCAACATTTAAAATGTGTCAAGTAAAAAAATAAAATATATATATATTGTTATATAATTATTATTAATTGTCAAGGTTTTGGCTATGAAACTTGCTAAAAAAAACAAAAACAAGTTAGCATGCTAACAGTTAGCAAGTGTCAAGTACCAAGTAAAATTGGCTAAAATAATTAACATGCTAGAATGCTAACGTTAGCATGCCAACATTTAAAATGTGTCAAGTACCAAGTGATATGACTATGTCATCTATGCATGTAAAATAAGCTAAAAAATAAAAATACAAATAAAAAAGTTAGCATGCTAATGCTAACAGTAAGCATGTGTCAAGTATCAAGTTATATGACTCTCAGGTATTCGGCTACAAAGTTTGCTAAAAAGGTTAGCATGTTAACAGTAAGTGTACATCAAGTAACAAGTTATATGACATATATATATATATATATATATATATATATATATATATATATATATATATATATATATATATATATATATATATATATATAAAATACACACAAAAAGCTAGCATGCGAATGTTAGCATTTCAATATGCTAACATTTAGCAGGTGTCAAGTATCAAGTTATATGACTGAGGTGTTTGGCTGCAAAATTGGCTAGAAAAAGTGAGCATGCTAATGTCTTTTTGTTAGAATGTGGAGAGAAGGTGTGGCCGCGTGAACCCTGGCTTGACATTTGACGATGAAGATGATGAAGACAACGAAGTAGACGAATACAATGAAGATGATGATTGAAGACCATGAAGATGATGATGAAGACGATGAAGATGATGAAAATGATGAAGACGATGAAGATGGTGAAGTCGATGAAGATGATGAAGACAACGAAGTAGACGAAGACAATGAAGATGCTGATTTAAGACGATGAAGACGACGATGAAGATGATGATGAAGACGATGAAAATGATGAAGATGATGAAGATGATGAAGACGAAGATTATGAAGACGACGAAGATGATGATATAAGACGAAGACGAGGAAGACGACGATGAAGATGATGATGAAAACGATGATGAAGACGATGAAGATGATGATTTAGGACGAAGACGAGGAAGACGACGATGAAGATGATGATGAAGACGATGAAGATGATGAAAACGAAGATTATGAAGACGACGAAGACGAAGATTATGAAGACGACAAAGACGATGATGGGGATGAAGACGACGAAGACGAAGAAGATGATGATTTAAGACGAAGACGAGGAAGACGACGATGAAGATGATGATGAAAACGATGAAGACGATGAAGATGATGATTTAAGACGAAGACTAGGAAGACGACGACGAAGATGATGATGAAGACGATGGAGATGATGAAGACGACGAAGACGAAGATTATGAAGACGACGAAGACGACAAAGACGGTGATGATGATGAAGACGAAGAAGACGAAGAAGATGATGATTTAAGACGAAGACGAGGAAGACGACGATCAAGATGATGATGATGATGAAGACGATGAAGATGATGAAGACGACAAAGATGATGAAGACGACAAAGATGATGAAGACGACGAAGACAATGAAGACGACGAAGACGATGATGAAGACGATGAAGATGATGAAGACGACGAAGACGAAGATTATGAAGACGACAAAGACGATGATGATGATGAAGACGAAGAAGACGAAGAAGATGATGATTTAAGACGAAGACGAGGAAGACGACGATCAAGATGATGATGATGATGAAGACGATGAAGATGATGAAGACGACAAAGATGATGAAGACGACGAAGACGATGAAGACGACGAAGACGATGATGAAGACGATGAAGATGATGAAGACGATGAAGATGATGAAGACGAAGATGATGAAGACGACAAAGACGATGAAGATGAAGACGGCGAAGACAATGAAGACGATGAAGACGATGAAGACGACGAAGACGACGAAGACGACGAAGATAATGAAGACGACGAAGACGATGAAGATGAAGACGACGAAGACAATGAAGACGACGAAGACGATGATGAAGACGATGAAGATGATGAAGACGACGAAGACGAAGATTATGAAGACGACAAAGACGATGATGATGATGAAGACGAAGAAGACGAAGAAGATGATGATTTAAGACGAAGACGAGGAAGACGGCGATCAAGATGATGATGATGATGAAGACGATGAAGATGATGAAGACGACAAAGACGATGAAGACGACGAAGACGATGATGATGATGAAGACGAAGAAGACGAAGAAGATGATGAAGACGAAGATGATGAAGACGTCAAAGACGATGAAGATGAAGACGGCGAAGACGATGAAGACAATGAAGACGATGAAGACGACGAAGACGACGAAGATAATGAAGACGGCGAAGACGATGAAGATGAAGACGGCGAAGACAATGAAGATAATGAAGACGACGAAGACGATGAGGATGATGAAGACGATGAAGACGACGAAGATGATGAAGACGATGAAGACGACGAAGATGATGAAGACGATGAAGACAACGAAGATGATGAAGACGATGGAGACAATGAAGACGATGTTGAAGACGATGAAGACGATGAAGATGATGAAGACGGTGATGAAGACGATGAAGACGACAAAGATGATGATGCAGATGATGAAGGTAATGAAGATGATGAAGACGACGATGAAGATGATGAAGATGATGATGAAGATAATGAAGACGGCGAAGACGATGAAGATGATGAAGACGACGAAGACGATGAAGATGATGAAGACGACAAAGACGATGACGATGATGAAGACGAGGAAGACGAAGAAGATGATGATTTAAGACGAAGACGGTGAAGACGACGAAGACGATGAAGAGGACGAAGACGACGTAGACGATGAAGACGATGTTGAAGACGATGAAGACGACGATGAAGATGATGATGAAGGCGATGAAGACGATGAAGACGATGATTTAAGACGAAGACTAGGAAGACGACGATGAAGATGATGATGAAGATGATGAAGACGACGAAGACGAAGATTATGAAGACGACGAAGACGACAAAGACGATGATGATGATGAAGACGAAGAAGACGAAGAAGATGATGATTTAAGACGAAGACGAGGAAGACGACGATCAAGATGATGATGATGATGATGATGAAGACGACGAAGATGATGAAGACGACAAAGATGATGAAGACGACAAAGACGATGAAGACGACGAAGACGATGATGAAGACGATGAAGATGATGAAGACGATGAAGATGATGAAGACGAAGATGATGAAGACGGCAAAGACGATGAAGATGAAGACGGCGAAGACAATGAAGACAATGAAGACGATGAAGACGACGAAGACGACGAAGATAATGAAGACGGCGAAGACGATGAAGATGAAGACGGCGAAGACAATGAAGATAATGAAGACGACGAAGACGATGAGGAAGATGATGATGAAGACGACGAAGACGATGAGGATGATGATGATGAAGACGAAGATGATGAAGACGGCAAAGACGATGAAGACGAAGACGACGAAGATAATGAAGACGGCGAAGACGATGAAGATGAAGACGGTGAAGACAATGAAGATAATGAAGACGACGAAGACGATGAGAAAGATGATGATGAAGACGACGAAGACGATGAGGATGATGATGATGAAGACGACGAAGACGATGAAGATAATGAAGACGACGAAGACGATGAGGATGATGATGATGAAGACGACGAAGACAATGAAGATAATGAAGACGACGAAGACGATGAGGATGATGAAGACGACGAAGACGATGAGGATGATGAGGATGAAGACGACGAAGACGATGAAGATAATGAAGACGACGAAGACGATGAGGATGATGAAGACGACGAAGATGATGAAGACGATGAAGACGACGAAGATGATGAAGACGATGAAGACAATGAAGATGATGAATACGATGGAGACAATGAAGACGATGTTGAAGACGATGAAGACGATGAAGACGACAAAGATGATGATGAAGACGACGAAGATGATGAAGACGATGAAGACGACGAAGATGATGAAGACGATGAAGACAATGAAGATGATGAAGACGATGGAGACAATGAAGACGATGTTGAAGACGATGAAGACGACAAAGATGATGATGCAGATGATGAAGGTAATGAAGATGATGAAGACGACAATGAAGATGATGAAGATGATGATGAAGACAATGAAGACGACGATGAAGATGAGGAGGATGATGAAGACGACGAAGACGATGAGGATGATGAAGACGACAAAGACGATGACGATGATGAAGACGAGGAAGACGAAGAAGATGATGATTTAAGACGAAGACGGTGAAGACAACGAAGACGATGAAGAGGATGAAGACGACGTAGACGATGAAGACGATGTTGAAGACGATGAAGACGACGATGAAGATGATGATGAAGGCGATGAAGATGATGAAGACGATGAAGTTAGAGATGCTACCTCAGTAGAAACATTTAAGTCCCATCTCAAAACTCATTTGTATACTCTAGCCTTTAAATAGCCCCCCTTTTTTTAGACCAGTTGATCTGCCGTTTCTTTTCTTTTCTCCTCTGCTCCCCCCTATCCCTTGTGGAAGGGGAGACACACAGATCCGGTGGCCATGGATGGGGTGCTGGCTGTCCGGGGTCGGGACCCGGGGTGGACCGCTCGCCTGTATATTGGTTGGGAACATCTCTGCGCTGCTGACCCGTCTCCGCTCAGGATGGTTTCCTGCTGACCCCACTATGGACTGGACTCTTACTGTTATGCTGGATCCACTATGGACTGGACTCTCACAATATTATGTCAGACCCACTCGACATCCATTGCATTCGGTCTCCCCTAGAGGGGGGGGGGGGGGGGGGGTTACCCACATATGCGGTCCTCTCCAAGGTTTCTCATAGTCATTCACATCGACGTCCCACTGGGGTGAGTTTTTCCTTGCCTTTATGTGGGCTTTGTACCGAGGATGTCGTTGTGGCTTGTGCAGCCCTTTGAGACACTTGTGATTTAGGGCTATATAAATAAACATTGATTGATTGATTGATTGAAGATGATGAAGACGATGAAGATGATGAAGACGATGAAGACTATGAAGATGATGGAGACTATGAAGACTATGAAGACGATGAAAACGAAGACGATGAAGATGATGAAGATGATGAAGACGATGATGATGATGATGATGATGAAGACGACGAAGATGATGATGAAGATGATGAAGAGGTTAACAACACAGAGACCCCCATCACATGTATTAATACCTCCCTACCCCCCGGGGGCTCAACCCAGCAAGACTCTTTGTGCCCCCTCCCCTCCCCTCCCCCCTCTGTACTCCTTGTCCAGATCCTTCACCCCCCCTGCAATCACCTCCTCCTCCCCCCATGGTCTAATTAGGATGTGGGGCCTCGTTAGGACCAGGACCAGGGCCGCGGGGCAGCATAGAAAAGCTGATTGTATGCGACGTAACAAGTCAATGCCAAGGGGACAGATGCTAATTTTAATTAATTAAATGGAAGGGTCAGCTTGTGACGGGAGGGGGGGGGGGTGTGGGGGTCTCGGACCTGCCAGACCCTGGTCCCTCTGATGGTGCTGATGTGGTCCGGAGGTGGCGCTTCATCACATGACAACATGTTTATCGTATTGGTGAGATGATTGATGTTTGCAGAAAATGGATCCGCCCCTTCGGCGCCAGAATATGACGCCTGGTGTCCGTGGCAAGGTTTTGGCTATGAAGTTTGCTAAAAAAAAAATTTAAAAAAAAGTTAGCATGCTAACAGTTAGCATTTGTCAAGTACCAAGTAAAATTGGCTAAAATACTTAACATGCTAGAATGCTAACGTTAGCATGCCAACATTTAAAATGTGTCAAGTAAAAAAAAAATATATATATATATAGATTGTTATATAATTATTATTAATTGTCAAGTTTTTGGCTATGAAGTTTGCAAAAAAAAAAGAAAAAAGTTAGCATGCTAACAGTTAGCATTTGTCAAGTACCAAGTAAAATTGGCTAAAATAATTAACATGCTAGAATGCTAACGTTAGCATGCCAACATTTAAAATGTGTCAAGTAAAAAAATATATATATATTGTTATATAATTATTATTAATTGTCAAGGTTTTGGCTATGAAGTTTGCTAAAAAAAATTTTAAAAAAAAGTTAGCATGCTAACAGTTAGCATTTGTCAAGTACCAAGTAAAATTGGCTAAAATACTTAACATGCTAGAATGCTAACGTTAGCATGCCAACATTTAAAATGTGTCAAGTAAAAAAAAAAAAATATATATATAGATTGTTATATAATTATTATTAATTGTCAAGTTTTTGGCTATGAAGTTTGCAAAAAACAAAGAAAAAAAGTTAGCATGCTAACAGTTAGCATTTGTCAAGTACCAAGTAAAATTGGCTAAAATAATTAACATGTTAGAATGCTAACGTTAGCATGCCAACATTTAAAACGTGTCAAGTAAAAAAAAAAAAATATATATATATTGTTATATAATTATTATTAATTGTCAAGGTTTTGGCTATGAAGCTTGCTAAAAAAAAAAAAAACAAGTTAGCATGCTAACAGTTAGCAAGTGTCAAGTACCAAGTAAAATTGGCTAAAATAATTAACATGCTAGAATGCTAACGTTAGCATGCCAACATTTAAAATGTGTCAAGTACCAAGTGATATGACTATGTCATCTGCATCATTTTGCAGAAAATGGACCCGCCCCTTCGGCGCCAGAATATGACGCCTGGTGTCCGTGGCAAGGCTTCAGGTACAGCTGGTTCCAGGCGCGCTCACAATCATAAAGTGTATTGTCACTAACAATAACTGGAGTGTCATTATCATAAAGTGACTGGACACCAATATAAAGTGTAGTGTCACTATCATAAAGTGTATTGTCACAATTGTAAAGTGTAGTGTAACTATCACAATAGAGTGTCACTATCATAAAGAGTATTATCACTATTATTAATTGTAGGGTCACAATCAAAAAGTGTAGGGTCACAATCATAAAGTGTAGTGTCACTATCATAAAGTGTAGTGTCACTATCATAAAGAGTAATGTCACTGTCATAAAATGTAGTGCCATTATCCTAAAGTGTAATGTCATTATCATGAAGTGGAGTGTTACTATCATGAAGTGTAGTGTCACTATTATAAAGTGTAGTGTCACTATCATAAAGTGTAATGTCCCTATTATAAAGTGTAGTTTCACTATAATAAGGCGTAGTGTCACTATCATAAAGTTGAGTGTCACTATCATGAAGTGTATTGTCACTATTATAAAGTGTAATGTCACAATCATAAAGTGTAATATCACTTTCATAAAGTGCAATGTCATTATCATAAAGTGTAAATTCACTATCATAAAGTGTAGTGTCATTATCACAAAGTGTAGTGTCACTATCATGAAGTGTAAATTCACTGTCATAAAGTGTAATGTCATTATCAAAAAGTGTAGTGTCACTATCATAAAGTGTAAATTCACTATCATAAAGTGTAGTGTCATTATCACAATGTGTAGTGTCACTATCATGAAGTGTAAATTCACTGTCATAAAGTGTAGTGTAACTATCATAAAGCGCAGTGTCACTATCATGAAGCGTAGTGTCATTATAAACTGTAGTGTCACTGTCATTAAGTGTAGTGTCATTATCATAAAGTGTATTGTCACTAACAATAACTGGAGTGTCATTATCATAAAGTGACTGGACACCAATATAAAGTGTAGTGTCACTATCATAAAGTGTATTGTCACAATTGTAAAGTGTAGTGTAACTATCACAATAGAGTGTCACTATCATAAAGAGTATTATCACTATTATTAATTGTAGGGTCACAATCAAAAAGTGTAGGGTCACAATCATAAAGTGTAGTGTCACTATCATAAAGTGTAGTGTCACTATCATAAAGAGTAATGTCACTGTCATAAAATGTAGTGCCATTATCCTAAAGTGTAATGTCATTATCATGAAGTGTAGTGTCACTATTATAAAGTGGAGTGTTACTACCATAAAGTGTAGTGTCACTATTATAAAGTGTAGTTTCACTATAATAAGGCGTAGTGTCACTATCATAAAGTTGAGTGTCACTATCATGAAGTGTATTGTCACTATTATAAAGTGTAATGTCACAATCATAAAGTGTAATATCACTTTCATAAAGTGTAATGTCATTATCATAAAGTGTAAATTCACCATCATAAAGTGTAGTGTCATTATCACAAAGTGTAGTGTCACTATCATAAAGAGTAATGTCACTGTCATAAAATGTAGTGCCATTATCCTAAAGTGTAATGTCATTATCATGAAGTGGAGTGTTACTATCATGAAGTGTAGTGTCACTATTATAAAGTGGAGTGTTACTACCATAAAGTGTAGTGTCACTATTATAAAGTGTAGTTTCACTATAATAAGGCGTAGTGTCACTATCATAAAGTTGAGTGTCACTATCATGAAGTGCATTGTCACTATTATAAAGTGTAATGTCACAATCATAAAGTGTAATATCACTTTCATAAAGTGCAATGTCATTATCATAAAGTGTAAATTCACTATCATAAAGTGTAGTGTCATTATCACAAAGTGTAGTGTCACTATCATGAAGTGTAAATTCACTGTCATAAAGTGTAATGTCATTATCAAAAAGTGTAGTGTCACTATCATAAAGTGTAAATTCACTATCATAAAGTGTAGTGTCACTATCATGAAGTGTAAATTCACTGTCATAAAGTGTAGTGTAACTATCATAAAGCGCAGTGTCACTATCATGAAGTGTAGTGTCATTATAAACTGTAGTGTCACTGTCATTAAGTGTAGTGTCATTATCATAAAGTGTAATGTCATTATCATAAAGTGTAAATTCACTATCATAAAGTGTAGTGTCATTATCACAAAGTGTAGTGTCACTATCATGAAGTGTAAATTCACTGTCATAAAGTGTAATGTCATTATCAAAAAGTGTAGTGTCACTATCATAAAGTGTAAATTCACTAACATAAAGTGTAGTGTCATTATCACAATGTGTAGTGTCACTATCATGAAGTGTAAATTCACTGTCATAAAGTGTAGTGTAACTAGCATAAAGCGCAGTGTCACTATCATGAAGTGTAGTGTCATTATAAACTGTAGTGTCACTGTCATTAAGTGTAGTGTCATTATCATAAAGTGTATTGTCACTAACAATAACTGGAGTGTCATTATCATAAAGTGACTGGACACCAATATAAAGTGTAGTGTCACTATCATAAAGTGTATTGTCACAATTGTAAAGTGTAGTGTAACTATCACAATAGAGTGTCACTATCATAAAGAGTATTATCACTATTATTAATTGTAGGGTCACAATCAAAAAGTGTAGGGTCACAATCATAAAGTGTAGTGTCACTATCATAAAGTGTAGTGTCACTATCATAAAGAGTAATGTCACTGTCATAAAATGCAGTGCCATTATCCTAAAGTGTAATGTCATTATCATGAAGTGGAGTGTTACTATCATGAAGTGTAGTGTCACTATTATAAAGTGGAGTGTTACTACCATAAAGTGTAGTGTCACTATTATAAAGTGTAGTTTCACTATAATAAGGCGTAGTGTCACTATCATAAAGTTGAGTGTCACTATCATGAAGTGTATTGTCACTATTATAAAGTGTAATGTCACAATCATAAAGTGTAATATCACTTTCATAAAGTGCAATGTCATTATCATAAAGTGTAAATTCACTATCATAAAGTGTAGTGTCATTATCACAAAGTGTAGTGTCACTATCATAAAGAGTAATGTCACTGTCATAAAATGTAGTGCCATTATCCTAAAGTGTAATGTCATTATCATGAAGTGGAGTGTTACTATCATGAAGTGTAGTGTCACTATTATAAAGTGGAGTGTTACTACCATAAAGTGTAGTGTCACTATTATAAAGTGTAGTTTCACTATAATAAGGCGTAGTGTCACTATCATAAAGTTGAGTGTCACTATCATGAAGTGTATTGTCACTATTATAAAGTGTAATGTCACAATCATAAAGTGTAATATCACTTTCATAAAGTGCAATGTCATTATCATAAAGTGTAAATTCACTATCATAAAGTGTAGTGTCGTTATCACAAAGTGTAGTGTCACTATCATGAAGTGTAAATTCACTGTCATAAAGTGTAATGTCATTATCAAAAAGTGTAGTGTCACTATCATAAAGTGTAAATTCACTATCATAAAGTGTAGTGTCATTATCACAATGTGTAGTGTCACTATCATGAAGTGTAAATTCACTGTCATAAAGTGTAGTGTAACTATCATAAAGCGCAGTGTCACTATCATGAAGTGTAGTGTCATTATAAACTGTAGTGTCACTGTCATTAAGTGTAGTGTCATTATCATAAAGTGTAATGTCATTATCATAAAGTGTAAATTCACTATCATAAAGTGTAGTGTCATTATCACAAAGTGTAGTGTCACTATCATGAAGTGTAAATTCACTGTCATAAAGTGTAATGTCATTATCAAAAAGTGTAGTGTCACTATCATAAAGTGTAAATTCACTATCATAAAGTGTAGTGTCATTATCACAATGTGTAGTGTCACTATCATGAAGTGTAAATTCACTGTCATAAAGTGTAGTGTAACTATCATAAAGCGCAGTGTCACTATCATGAAGTGTAGTGTCATTATAAACTGTAGTGTCACTGTCATTAAGTGTAGTGTCATTATCATAAAGTGTATTGTCACTAACAATAACTGGAGTGTCATTATCATAAAGTGACTGGACACCAATATAAAGTGTAGTGTCACTATCATAAAGTGTATTGTCACAATTGTAAAGTGTAGTGTAACTATCACAATAGAGTGTCACTATCATAAAGAGTATTATCACTATTATTAATTGTAGGGTCACAATCAAAAAGTGTAGGGTCACAATCATAAAGTGTAGTGTCACTATCATAAAGTGTAGTGTCACTATCATAAAGAGTAATGTCACTGTCATAAAATGTAGTGCCATTATCCTAAAGTGTAATGTCATTATCATGAAGTGGAGTGTTACTATCATGAAGTGTAGTGTCACTATTATAAAGTGGAGTGTTACTACCATAAAGTGTAGTGTCACTATTATAAAGTGGAGTGTTACTACCATAAAGTGTAGTGTCACTATTATAAAGTGTAGTTTCACTATAATAAGGCGTAGTGTCACTATCATAAAGTTGAGTGTCACTATCATGAAGTGTATTGTCACTATTATAAAGTGTAATGTCACAATCATAAAGTGTAATATCACTTTCATAAAGTGCAATGTCATTATCATAAAGTGTAAATTCACTATCATAAAGTGTAGTGTCATTATCATAAAGTGTAGTGTCACTATCATAAAGAGTAATGTCACTGTCATAAAATGTAGTGCCATTATCCTAAAGTGTAATGTCATTATCATGAAGTGGAGTGTTACTATCATGAAGTGTAGTGTCACTATTATAAAGTGGAGTGTTACTACCATAAAGTGTAGTGTCACTATTATAAAGTGTAGTTTCACTATAATAAGGCGTAGTGTCACTATCATAAAGTTGAGTGTCACTATCATGAAGTGTATTGTCACTATTATAAAGTGTAATGTCACAATCATAAAGTGTAATATCACTTTCATAACGTGTAATGTCATTATCATAAAGTGTAAATTCACTATCATAAAGTGTAGTGTCATTATCACAATGTGTAGTGTCACTATCATGAAGTGTAAATTCACTGTCATAAAGTGTAATGTCATTATCAAAAAGTGTAGTGTCACTATCATAAAGTGTAAATTCACTATCATAAAGTGTAGTGTCATTATCACAATGTGTAGTGTCACTATCATGAAGTGTAAATTCACTGTCATAAAGTGTAGTGTAACTATCATAAAGCGCAGTGTCACTATCAAGAAGTGTAGTGTCATTATAAAGTGTAGTGTCACTGTCATTAAGTGTAGTGTCATTATCATAAAGTGTAATGTAATTATCATAAAGTGTAAATTCACTATCATAAAGTGTAGTGTCATTATCACAAAGTGTAGTGTCACTATCATGAAGTGTAAATTCACTGTCATAAAGTGTAATGTCATTATCAAAAAGTGTAGTGTCACTATCATAAAGTGTAAATTCACTATCATAAAGTGTAGTGTCATTATCACAATGTGTAGTGTCACTATCATGAAGTGTAAATTCACTGTCATAAAGTGTAGTGTAACTATCATAAAGCGCAGTGTCACTATCAAGAAGTGTAGTGTCATTATAAAGTGTAGTGTCACTGTCATTAAGTGTAGTGTCATTATCATAAAGTGTAATGTCATTATCATAAAGTGTAAATTCACTATCATAAAGTGTAGTGTCATTATCACAAAGTGTAGTGTCACTATCATGAAGTGTAAATTCACTGTCATAAAGTGTAATGTCATTATCAAAAAGTGTAGTGTCACTATCATAAAGTGTAAATTCACTATCATAAAGTGTAGTGTCATTATCACAATGTGTAGTGTCACTATCATGAAGTGTAAATTCACTGTCATAAAGTGTAGTGTAACTATCATAAAGCGCAGTGTCACTATCATGAAGTGTAGTGTCATTATAAACTGTAGTGTCACTGTCATTAAGTGTAGTGTCATTATCATAAAGTGTAGTGTCACTATCATAAAGTGTAATGTCCCTATTATAAAGTGTAGTGTCACTATCATAAAGTTGAGTGTCACTATCATGAAGTGTATTGTCACTATTATAAAGTGTAATGTCACAATCATAAAGTGTAATATCACTTTCATAAAGTGTAATGTCATCATCATAAAGTGTAAATTCACTATCATAAAGTGTAGTGTCATTATCACAAAGTGTAGTGTCACTATCACGAAGTGTAAATTCACTGTCATAAAGTGTAATGTCATTATCAAAAAGTGTAGTGTCACTATCATAAAGTGTAAATTCACTATCATAAAGTGTAGTGTCATTATCACAATGTGTAGTGTCACTATCATGAAGTGTAAATTCACTGTCATAAAGTGTAGTGTAACTATCATAAAGCGCAGTGTCACTATCATGAAGTGTAGTGTCATTATAAACTGTAGTGTCACTGTCATTAAGTGTAGTGTCATTATCATAAAGTGTAGTGTCACTATCATAAAGTGTAATGTCCCTATTATAAAGTGTAGTGTCACTATCATAAAGTGTAATGTCCCTATTATAAAGTGTAGTGTCACTATCATAAGGCGTAGTGTCACTATCAAAAAGTTGAGTGTCACTATCATGAAGTGTATTGCCACTATTATAAAGTGTAGGGTCACTGCCATAAAGTGGAGGGTCACTATCATAAAGTTGAGTGTCACTGTCATAAATTGTATGGTCATTATCACAAAATGTAATGTCACTATCATGAAGTGTAGTGCCATTATTATAAAGTGGAGTGTTACTGTCATAAAGTGTAGTGTCACTATCATAAGGTGTAGTGTTACTATCATAAAGTGTATTGTCACTATTATAAAGTTGAGTATTACTGTCATAAAGAGTAGTGCCACTATCATAAGATGTAGTGTCACTATTATAAAGTGTAGGGTCACTATGATAAAGTGGAGTGTCACTACCATGAAGTGTATTATCACTATTATAAAGTGTGTTGTCACTATTATAAAGTGTAATGTCACTAACAATAACTGCAGTGTCATTATCATAAAGTGAATTGACACCATTATAAAGTGTAGTGTCACTATCATTAAGAGCATTATCACTATTAATAATTGTAGGGTCACAGTCGTAAAGTGTAGAGTCTCTATCATAAAGTAGAGTATCACTATTATAAAGTGTAGTTCCTATCATAACGTGTAGTGTCTGTATCATAAAGTGTAGTGTATATTATAATGTGTTTTTCACTTTATTGTACCTTGTATCGTCTTCTATCGTACCTTGTATCGTCCTTTATCATACCTTGTATCCTACCTTGTATATTCCTTTATCGTACCTTGTATTGTCCTCTATCGTACCTTGTATCGTCCTTTATCCTACCTTGTATCGTCCTTTATCGTACCTTGTACCGTCCTTTATTCTACCTTGTTTCCTACCTTGTATCGTCCTTTATCATACCTTGTATCCTACCTTGTATCCTACCTACTATCCTACCTTGTATCGTCCTTTATCCGACCTTGTATCGTCCTTTATCCTACCTTGTACCGTCCTTTATCCGACCTTGTATCGTACCTAGCATCTTACCTTGTATCGTCCTTTATCGTACCTTGTATCATCCTTTATCCTACCTTGTATCGTCCTTTATCGTACTTTGTACCGTCCATTATCCTACCTAGTATCTTACCTTGCATCGTCCTTTATCGTACCTTGTATTGTCCTCTATCCTACCTTGTATCGTCCTTTATCCTACCTTGTACCGTCCTTTATCCTACCTTGTATCGTAAATAGTATCTTACCTTGTATCGTCCTTTATCGTACCTTGTATCATCCTTTATCCTACCTTGTATCGTCCTTTATCCTACCTTGTACCGTCCTTTATCGTACCTTGTATCGTAAATAGTATCTTACCTTGTATCGTCCTTTATCGTACCTTGTATCATCCTTTATCCTACCTTGTATCGTCCTTTATCCTACCTTGTATCGTCCTTTATCCTACCTTGTACCGTCCTTTATCGTACCTAGTATCTTACCTTGTATCGTCCTTTATCGTACCTTGTATCATCCTTTATCCTACCTTGTATCGTCCTTTATTGTACTTTGTACCGTCCATTATCCTACCTAGTATCTTACTTGTATCGTCCTTTATCCTACCTTGTACCGTCTTTTATCCTACCTTGTTTCCTACCTTGTATCGTCCTTTATCGTACCTTGTATCGTCCTCTATCGTACCTTGTATCGTCCTTTATCCTACCTTGTATCGTAAATAGTATCTTACCTTGTATCGTCCTTTATCGTACCTTGTATCATCCTTTATCCTACCTTGTATCGTCCTTTATCCTACCTTGTACCGTCCTTTATCGTACCTTGTATCGTAAATAGTATCTTACCTTGTATCGTCCTTTATCGTACCTTGTATCATCCTTTATCCTACCTTGTATCGTCCTTTATCCTACCTTGTATCGTCCTTTATCCTACCTTGTACCGTCCTTTATGGTACCTAGTATCTTACCTTGTATCGTCCTTTATCGTACCTTGTATCATCCTTTATCCTACCTTGTATCGTCCATTATCCTACCTAGTATCTTACTTGTATCGTCCTTTATCCTACCTTGTACCGTCTTTTATCCTACCTTGTTTCCTACCTTGTACCGTCCTTTATCCTACCTTGTATCATACCTAGCATCTTACCTTGTATCGTCCTTTATCGTACCTTGTATCATCCTTTATCCTACCTTGTATCGTCCTTTATCGTACTTTGTACCGTCCATTATCCTACCTAGTATCTTACTTGTATCGTCCTTTATCCTACCTTGTACCGTCTTTTATCCTACCTTGTTTCCTACCTTGTATCATCCTTTATCCTACCTTGTATCGTACTTTGTACCGTCCATTATCCTACCTAGTATCTTACCTTGCATCGTCCTTTATCGTACCTTGTATTGTCCTCTATCCTACCTTGTATCGTCCTTTATCGTACCTTGCACCGTCCTTTATCCTACCTTGTATCGTAAATAGTATCTTACCTTGTATCGTCCTTTATCGTACCTTGTATCATCCTTTATCCTACCTTGTATCGTCCTTTATCCTACCTTGTACCGTCCTTTATCGTACCTTGTATCGTAAATAGTATCTTACCTTGTATCGTCCTTTATCGTACCTTGTATCGTCCTTTATCCTATCTTGTATCGTCCTTTATCCTACCTTGTACCGTCCTTTATCGTACCTAGTATCTTACCTTGTATCGTCCTTTATCGTACTTTGTATCATCCTTTATCCTACCTTGTATCGTCCTTTATCGTACTTTGTCCCGTCCATTATCCTACCTAGTATCTTACTTGTATCGTCCTTTATCCTACCTTGTACCGTCTTTTATCCTACCTTGTTTCCTACCTTGTACCGTCCTTTATCCTACCTTGTATCGTACCTAGCATCTTACCTTGTATCGTCCTTTATCGTACCTTGTATCATCCTTTATCCTACCTTGTATCGTCCTTTATCGTACTTTGTACCGTCCATTATCCTACCTAGTATCTTACTTGTATCGTCCTTTATCCTACCTTGTACCGTCTTTTATCCTACCTTGTTTCCTACCTTGTATCATCCTTTATCCTACCTTGTATCGTACTTTGTACCGTCCATTATCCTACCTAGTATCTTACCTTGCATCGTCCTTTATCGTACCTTGTATTGTCCTCTATCCTACCTTGTATCGTCCTTTATCGTACCTTGCACCGTCCTTTATCCTACCTTGTATCGTAAATAGTATCTTACCTTGTATCGTCCTTTATCGTACCTTGTATCATCCTTTATCCTACCTTGTATCGTCCTTTATCCTACCTTGTACCGTCCTTTATCGTACCTTGTATCGTAAATAGTATCTTACCTTGTATCGTCCTTTATCCTACCTTGTATCGTCCTTTATCCTACCTTGTATCGTCCTTTATCCTACCTTGTACCGTCCTTTATCGTACCTAGTATCTTACCTTGTGTCGTCCTTTATCGTACCTTGTATCATCCTTTATCCTACCTTGTATCGTCCTTTATCGTACTTTGTACCGTCCATTATCCTACCTAGTATCTTACTTGTATCGTCCTTTATCCTACCTTGTACCGTCTTTTATCCTACCTTGTTTCCTACCTTGTATCGTACTTTGTACCGTCCATTATCCTACCTAGTATCTTACCTTGCATCGTCCTTTATCGTACCTTGTATTGTCCTCTATCCTACCTTGTATCGTCCTTTATCCTACCTTGTACCGTCCTTTATCCTACCTTGTATCGTAAATAGTATCTTACCTTGTATCGTCCTTTATCGTACCTTGTATCATCCTTTATCCTACCTTGTATCGTCCTTTATCCTACCTTGTACCGTCCTTTATCGTACCTTGTATCGTAAATAGTATCTTACCTTGAATCGTCCTTTATCGTACCTTGTATCATCCTTTATCCTACCTTGTATCGTCCTTTATCCTACCTTGTATCGTCCTTTATCCTACCTTGTACCGTCCTTTATCGTACCTAGTATCTTACCTTGTATCGTCCTTTATCCTACCTTGTATCGTCCTTTATCCTACCTTGTATCGTCCTTTATCCTACCTTGTACCGTCCTTTATCGTACCTAGTATCTTACCTTGTATCGTCCTTTATCGTACCTTGTATCATCCTTTATCCTACCTTGTATCGTCCTTTATCGTACTTTGTACCGTCCATTATCCTACCTAGTATCTTACTTGTATCGTCCTTTATCCTACCTTGTACCGTCTTTTATCCTACCTTGTTTCCTACCTTGTATCATCCTTTATCCTACCTTGTATTGTACTTTGTACCGTCCATTATCCTACCTAGTATCTTACCTTGCATCGTCCTTTATCGTACCTTGTATTGTCCTCTATCCTACCTTGTATCGTCCTTTATCGTACCTTGCACCGTCCTTTATCCTACCTTGTATCGTAAATAGTATCTTACCTTGTATCGTCCTTTATCGTACCTTGTATCATCCTTTATCCCACCTTGTATCGTCCTTTATCCTACCTTGTACCGTCCTTTATCGTACCTTGTATCGTAAATAGTATCTTACCTTGAATCGTCCTTTATCGTACCTTGTATCGTCCTTTATTGTACCTTGTATCATCCTTTATTCTACCTTGTATCATCCTTTATCGTACTTTGTACCGTCCATTATCCTACTTAGTATCTTACTTGTATCGTCCTTTATCCTACCTTGTACCGTCCTTTATCCTACCTTGTTTCCTACCTTGTATCGTCCTTTATCATACCTTGTATCGTCCTTTATCGTACCTTGTATTGTCCTCTATCGTACCTTGTATTGTCCTCTATCGTACCTTGTATCGCACCTAGTATCTTACCTTGTATCGTCCTTTATCATACCTTGTATCCTACCTTGTATCCTACCTACTATCCTACCTTGTACCGTCCTTTATCCTACCTTGTATCGTACCTAGCATCTTACCTTGTATCGTCCTTTATTGTACCTTGTATCATCCTTTATCCTACCTTGTATCGTCCTTTATCGTACTTTGTACCGTCCATTATCCTACCTAGTATCTTACCTTGCATCGTCCTTTATCGTACCTTGTATTGTCCTCTATCCTACCTTGTACCGTCCTTTATCCTACCTTTTATCGTAAATAGTATCTTACCTTGTATCGTCCTTTATCGTACCTTGTATCGTCCTTTATCCTACCTTGTACCGTCCTTTATCGTACCTTGTATGGTAAATAGTATCTTACCTTGTATCGTCCTTTATCGTACCTTGTATCGTCCTTTATCCTACCTTGTACCGTCCTTTATCGTACCTAGTATCTTACCTTGTATCGTCCTTTATCGTACCTTGTATCATCCTTTATCCTACCTTGTACCGTCCTTTATCGTACCTTGTATCGTAAATAGTATCTTACCTTGAATCGTCCTTTATCGTACCTTGTATCGTCCTTTATCCTACCTTGTACCGTCCTTTATCGTACCTAGTATCTTACCTTGTATCGTCCTTTATCGTACCTTGTATCATCCTTTATCCTACCTTGTATCGTCCTTTATCGTACTTTGTACCGTCCATTATCCTACCTAGTATCTTACTTGTATCGTCCTTTATCCTACCTTGTACCGTCTTTTATCCTACCTTGTTTCCTACCTTGTATCGTCCTTTATCATACCTTGTATCGTCCTTTATCGTACCTTGTATTGTCCTCTATCGTACCTAGTATCTTACCTTGTATCGTCCTTTATCGTACCTTGTATCATCCTTTATCCTACCTCGTATCGTCCTTTATCGTACTTTGTACCGTCCATTATCTTACCGAGTATCTTGCCTTGTATCGTCCTTTATTGTACCCGGTATCGTCAGCTGAGTGCTGGCTTCCAACCTGTGACCTTCCACCAGACGGCCCTCACGGATTGACCTGTAAAAAAGTGATGGTTCAACAAAGTGCTACATCTTTTCTTAATATTCAGCACCCCTCCCCCACCCTCCACCTCCACCGTGTCCCCGCCCCCTGACCTAGTTCGGGCCCTTGATCCCGACAGGAGGACCAGCCCCTAGAGGGGGCCCGGTGTCAGCCCGCTGCCATGTCACGTGTGCACAAAGGGGCAGCCTTTGTCACTTCAGCTTTTCCAGACGTTGTGTTGTTGTCCTGGTGGGAGGGGTCACTGCCCAGAAACCCCAACATCTTTATGGGTTATTGATCAGGGAGAAACCACACGGATGCACACGGTATAGAACCTTTGCGGAACGTCCCCCAGTGTGTGTGTGTTTGTGACGTCTGAATCGAATCGTTACCCCTGAGAATCGAATTCAATCCCAAGTGAGTGTAAGGGACAGTGCTGAGAAGAAGACGTGGACGATGTTTGTGGAATTAAAGAAAGAAATCATCAAAAAAAAAAAGGGTGACAAGAGCGTGAAGCTGGCTATCATGGCGGAGCGTAACACCGTGCTGAAGCCGAATGAGTCCACGACGCAAGCCAAGGTTAATGATATCTAACCATTTATCCATAAAAATATGGGGAAGCTGCTGATGGTGTGTTTGACAGAGATGCAGCTGGAAGGAAATATGGTAACTATTTCATAAAGCTACTGTACTTTTTATTGTACTGTTATAATCAAATATTTATCACCTAAAAGTTTGTGATTTGAATTCATTTCAAAGGGCGACGTTCAGTCGAAATACGACTTTTTCGACGTACAAGCCACGGTCACGGAACTTACTAAACTTGTAGAACCAGGTACCGCTGTACTTCAAACACCGGTCATAAGTTCTAAAAAAAAAAAAAAGTCTGACAAGAACCGAATGAAACCTTCATTTTCACATTCAGAATGAACCGTTCACATTCGCCATACTTTTGTGTGTGTTAATAAATATTATTTTTTTATTATTAAAAAAAAAAAAAAAGAGTCAGATCTGGTTTTATTGTCATCACTAACAGAAACAAAAAGTCCTATCCTATCCTCTTTTTGAAAATATTGATACTAGCACAATTGAAACAAAAATGGAGCTGTTTGGCCACAATACCCAGCAATATGTTTAGAGGAGAAAAGTTTTTAATCCCAGGAACACCATTCCTACCGTAAAGCGTGGTGGTGGTAATATTATGGGGCGGTATAGCTCGGTTGGTAGAGCGGCCGTGCCAGCAACTTGAGAGTTAAAGTTAAAGTTAAAGTTAAAGTACCAATGATTGTCACACACACATTAGGTGTGGCGAAATTATTCTCTGCATTTGACCCATCACCCTTGATCACCTCCTGGGAGGTGAGGGGAGCAGTGAGCAGCAGCGGTGGCCGCGCCCGGGAATCATTTTTGGTGATTCAACCCCCAATTCCAACCCTTGATGCTGAGTGCCAAGCAGGGAGGTAATGGGTCCCATTTTTATAGTCTTTGGTATGACTCGGCCGGGGTTTGAACTCACAACCTACCCATCTCAGGGCGGACACTCTAACCACTAGGCCACTGAGTAGGTTCGATCCCTGCTCCCACCATCCTAGTCACTGCCGTTGTGTCCTTGGGCAAGACACTTTACCCTCCTGCTCCCAGTGCCACCCACACTGGTTTAAATGTAACTTAGATATTGGGTTTCACAATGTAAAGCGCTTTGAGTCATTTGAGAAAAAGCGCTATATAAAATGTAATTCACTTCACTTCACTTCACATTATCATTTGCAAGTATGACATTAAGTTGCAATTGCAGTTGCAAGTCCGAGGCATTAGATGGCGGTGGTGTGCAGGTTGTGGTTTGCTGGCTAGTCAGTTCAGTCTTTGCTGAATCCAATTGTTTGTCGCGCCCTAAAAAGTGTTAACACCGTAAGTAAAGTTGTAAAACTCATTTGTATACTCTAGCCTTTAAATAGCCCCCCTGTTAGACCAGTTGATCTGCCGTTTCTTTTCTTTTCTCCTCTGCTCCCCTTTTCCTTGAGGGGGGGGGGGGCACAGGTCCGGTGGCCATGGATGAAGTGCTGGCTGTCCAGAGTCGGGACCCGGGGTGGACCGCTCGCCTGTGCATCGGCTGGGAACATCTCTGCGCTGCTGACCCGTCTCCGCTCGGGATGGTGTCCTGCTGGCCCCACTATGGACTGGACTCTTACTATTATGTTGGATCCACTATGGACTGGACTCTCACAATATAATGTCAGACCCACTCGACATCTATTGCCTTCGGTCTCCCCTAGAGGGGGGGGGGTTACCCACATATGCGGTCCTCTCCAAGGTTTCTCATAGTCATTCACATCGACGTCCCACTGGGGTGAGTTTTTCCTTGCCCGTATGTGGGCTTTGTACCGAGGATGTCGTTGTGGCTTGTGCAGCCCTTTGAGACACTTGTGATTTAGGGCTATATAAATAAAGATTGATTGATTGATTGATTGAAGTGTTGTACTTATTACGCACCATCTTAGTTGTAGTTTTCATGAGCACATTTGGAGGGTGTTGAAATCGCCATGTAAAATCGCTAATGCTAATCAGTAACATGTCAATAGCAAAGCCAATGCACAAAACCAGTGAAGTTGGCACGTTGTGTAAATGGTAAATAAAAACAGAATACAATGATTTGCAAATCCTTTTCAACTTATATTCAATTGAATGGACTGCAAAGACAAAATATTTAATGTTCCAACTGGAAAACTTTATTTTTTTGCAAATATTAGCTCATTTGATGCCTGCAGCATGTTTAAAAAAAAGCTGGCACAAGTGGCAAAAAAAAACTGAGAATGCTCATCAATCAATCAATCAATCAATCTTTATTTATATAGCCCTAAATCACAAGTGTCTCAAAGGGCTGCACAAGCCACAACGACATCCTCGGCACAAAGCCCACACACAGGCAAGGAAAAACTCACCCCAGTGGGACGTCGATGTGAATGACTATGAGAAACCTTGGAGAGGACCGCATATGTGGGTAACCCCCCCCCCCTCTAGGGGAGACCGAAAGCAATGGATGTCGAGTGGGTCTGACATAATATTGTGAGAGTCCAGTCCATAGTGGATCCAACATAATAGTAAGAGTCCAGTCCATAGTGGGGCCAGCAGGACACCATCCCGAGCGGAGACGGGTCAGCAGCGCAGAGATGTTCCCAGCCGATGCACAGGCGAGCGGTCCACCCCGGGTCCCGACTCTGGACAGCCAGCACTTCATCCATGGCCACCGGACCTGTGCCCCCCCCCCCCTCAAGGAAAAGGGGAGCAGAGGAGAAAAGAAAAGAAACGGCAGATCAACTGGTCTAACAGGGGGGCTATTTAAAGGCTAGAGTATACAAATGAGTTTTAAGATGGGACTTAAATGCTTCTACTGAGGTAGCATCTCTAATTGTTACCGGGAGGGCATTCCATAGTACTGGAGCCCCAATAGAAAACGCTCTATAGCCCGCAGACTTTTTTTGGGCTCTGGGAATCACTAATAAGCACTTATTTGGAACATCCCACAGGTGAACTGGCTAATTGGGAACAGGTGGGTGCCATGATTGGGTATAAAAGCCGCTTCCATGAAATGCTCAGTCATTCACAAACAAGGATGGGACGAGGGTCACCACTTTGTCAACAAATGCCTGAGCAAATTGTTTAAAAACAACATTTCTCAACCAGCTATTGCAAGGAATTGAGGGATTTCACCATCTACGGTCCGTAATATCATCAAAAGGTTCAGAGAATCTGGAGAAATCACTGCACGTAACATTGAATGCCCGTGACCTTCGATCCCTCAGGCGGTACTGCATCGAAAAGTGACATCAGTGTGTAAAGGATATCACCACATGGGCTCAGGAACACATCAGAAAACCACTGTCAGTAACTACAGTTGGTCGCTACATCTGTAAGTGCAAGTTAAAACTCTACTATGCAAAGCCAAAGCCATTTATCAACAACACCCAGAAACGCAGCCGGTCTGATGCAAAGTGGAAAAAGTGTTCTGTGGTCTGACGAGTACACATTTCAAATTGTTTTTGGAAACTGTGGACGTCGTGTCCTCCGGACCAAAGAGGAAAAGAACCATCCGGATTGTTATAGGCGCAAAGTTCAAAACCCAGCATCTGTGAAGTCACCATTAATGCTGAAAGGTACATACAGGTTTTGGAGCGACATACAGGTAAAAGCCAGTAAATTAGAATATTTTGAAAAACTTGATTTATTTCAGTAATTGCATTCAAAAGGTGTAACTTGTACATTATATTTATTCATTGCACACAGACTGATGCATTCAAATGTTTATTTCATTTAATTTTGATGATTTGAAGTGGCAACAAATGAAAATCCAAAATTCCGTGTGTCACAAAATTAGAATATTACTTAAGGCTAATACAAAAAAGGGATTTTTAGAAATGTTGGCCAACTGAAAAGTATGAAAATGAAAAATATGAGCATATACAATACTCAATACTTGGTTGGAGCTCCTTTTGCCTCAATTACTGCGTTAATGCGGCGTGGCATGGAGTCGATGAGTTTCTGGCACTGCTCAGGTGTTATGAGAGCCCAGGTTGCTCTGATAGTGGCCTTCAACTCTTCTGCGTTTTTGGGTCTGGCATTCTGCATCTTCCTTTTCACAATACCCCACAGATTTTCTATGGGGCTAAGGTCAGGGGAGTTGGCGGGCCAATTTAGAACAGAAATACCATGGTCCGTAAACCAGGCACGGGTAGATTTTGCGCTGTGTGCAGGCGCCAAGTCCTGTTGGAACTTGAAATCTCCATCTCCATAGAGCAGGTCAGCAGCAGGAAGCATGAAGTGCTCTAAAACTTGCTGGTAGACGGCTGCGTTGACCCTGGATCTCAGGAAACAGAGTGGACCGACACCAGCAGATGACATGGCACCCCAAACCATCACCCAACCATGCAAATTTTGCATTTCCTTTGGAAATCGAGGTCCCAGAGTCTGGAGGAAGACAGGAGAGGCACAGGATCCACGTTGCCTGAAGTCTAGTGTAAAGTTTCCACCATCAGTGATGGTTTGGGGTGCCATGTCATCTGCTGGTGTCGGTCCACTCTGTTTCCTGAGATCCAGGGTCAACGCAGCCGTCTACCAGCAAGTTTTAGAGCACTTCATGCTTCCTGCTGCCGACCTGCTCTATGGAGATGGAGATTTCAAGTTCCAACAGGACTTGGCGCCTGCACACAGCGCAAAATCTACCCGTGCCTGGTTTACGGACCATGGTATTTCTGTTCTAAATTGGCCCGCCAACTCCCCTGACCTTAGCCCCATAGAAAATCTGTGGGGTATTGTGAAAAGGAAGATGCAGAATGCCAGACCCAAAAACGCAGAAGAGTTGAAGGCCACTATCAGAGCAACCTGGGCTCTCATAACACCTGAGCAGTGCCAGAAACTCATCGACTCCATGCCACGCCGCATTAACGCAGTAATTGAGGCAAAAGGAGCTCCAACCAAGTATTGAGTATTGTACATGCTCATATTTTTCATTTTCATACTTTTCAGTTGGCCAACATTTCTAAAAATCCCTTTTTTGTATTAGCCTTAAGTAATATTCTAATTTTGTGACACACGGAATTTTGGATTTTCATTTGTTGCCACTTCAAATCATCAAAATTAAATGAAATAAACATTTGAATGCATCAGTCTGTGTGCAATGAATAAATATAATGTACAAGTTACACCTTTTGAATGCAATTACTGAAATAAATCAAGTTTTTCAAAATATTCTAATTTACTGGCTTTTACCTGTATGTTGCCATCCAAGCAACGTCTTTTTCATGGACGCCCCTGCTTATTTCAGCAAGACAATGCCAAGCCACGTGTTACGACAGCGTGGCTTCATAGTAAGAGTGCGGGTACTAGACTGGCCTGCCTGTAGTCCAGACCTGTCTCCCATTGAAAATGTGTGGCGCATTATGAAGCCTAAAATACCACAACGGAGACCCCCGGACTGTTGAACAACTTAAGCTGTACATCAAGCAAGAATGGGAAAGAATTCCACCTCTCAGTTCCCAAACGTTTACTGAGTGTTGTTAAAAGGAAAGGCCATGTAACACAGTAGTAAAAATGCCCCTGTGCCAACTTTTTTGCAATGTGGTGCTGCCATTATCGGTCTAGCTCCAGCCTATCTTGCCGATTGTATTGTACCATATGTCCCGGCAAGAAATCTGCGTTCGAAGAACTCCGGCTTATTAGTGATTCCCAGAGCCCAAAAAAAGTCTGCGGGCTGTAGAGCGTTTTCTATTCGGGCTCCAGTACTATGGAATGCCCTCCCGGTAACAGTTAGAGATGCTACCTCAGTAGAAACATTTAAGTCCCATCTCAAAACTCATTTGTATACTCTAGCCTTTGAATAGCCCCCCTTTTCTTAGACCAGTTGATCTGCCGTTTCTTTTCTGTTCTCCTCTGCTCCCCCCTATCCCTTGTGGAAGGGGAGACACACAGATCCGGTGGCCATGGATGGGGTGCTGGCTGTCCGGGGTCGGGACCCGGGGTGGACCGCTCGCCTGTATATCGGTTGGGAACATCTCTGCGCTGCTGACCCGTCTCCGCTAGGGATGGTTTCCTGCTGACCCCACTGTGGACTGGACTCTTACTGTTATGCTGGATCCACTATGGACTAGACTCTCACAATATTATGTTAGACCCACTCGACATCCATTGCATTCGGTCTCCCTAGAGGGGGGGGGTTACCCACATATGCGGTCCTCTCCAAGGTTTCTCATAGTCATTCACATCGACGTCCCACTGGGGGGAGTTTTTCCTTGCCCTTATGTGGGCTATACCGAGGATGTCGTTGTGGCTTGTGCAGCCCTTTGAGACACTTGTGATTTAGGGCTATATAAATAAACATTGATTGATTGATTGATTGATAATGATTATTTGCAAAAATTAAAAAAGAAGTTGCTCAGTTGGAACATTAAATATCTTGTCTTTGCAGTCAATTCAATTGAATATAAGTTTAAAAGGATTTGCAAATCATTGTATTCTGTTTTTTTTTTTACAATTTACACAACGTGCCAACTTCACTGCTTTTGGGTTTTGTATATTAGCGTCAAGTTAGCGCATTTTTGGAAAGCTGTACTTTACTTACATTGGAGCAGGTTTTTTTTTTTAGTCAATTGCCTTGTCAGCATTAAAAACGTCAACATTACCCAGAGGTGGTTTGGCTATGTCGGCTCTCAGTGCTGCTGGAGTGATCGCCAAGTGCCGAAGTGTGAATAGCCGTAGGAGTTGGCAACCGGGAGTGACGCCACGCGCAACCCAGGTACCGTTGGGTTTTACGTGAATCGGGGCCCCACAGGGGTTCTGTCGCTGCCACAAAAAAAAAAAAATACAGGATTCGGTACCCATCCCTAATAAAAAAAGTTTGAGTTAACATTTGACATCAAATTTATGTTTTTGAATACTCAATATTAGCTGATATAAGTTTTTAGCCATGTTTTAAATTGTATAACATTTATAACACTGTAAAGTTTCTGAAATATTGTCAACATTTAAATAAAAACAATTCTGGGCTCCTTCACGTAGATCAGAGGTGTCAAAGTGGTTTTCACTGAGGGCCACGTGGCAGTTATGTTTGGCCCCAATGGGCCGCTTCTAACAGTGAATACTATTATTCAGAGGTGTGGACTCGAGTCACATGACTTGGACTCGAGTCAGACTCGAGTCATAAATTTGATGACTTTAGACTCGACTTGACAAAATGTAAAAAGACTTGCAACTCGACTTAGACTTTAACATCAATGACTTGTGACTTCACTTGGACTTGAGCCTTTTGAATTGACATGACTTGACATGACTTGCTACTTTCCCCAAAACCCAAAGATGAAAAAGTTATTCGGGAGCGCTCCGTATTTTTCATTGTGTACTTGTCTATCAGCGTTGCGTGTGTCAGCTGGTGTGGTCTCAGTACAACAGCCAATCAAATTAGATCTACTTTGTTTTCATCACACAGCATTCATCCAATCAAATTGCAGGACAACCAACGAAGAAGACATGTCCAAACCACACGCCAGTGAACAAAAAATTATGCCTAAAATAATTTCGTTTGGGTATAAAAATTACGAGGTGGTCAACACAAAACAGTTTGCAGTATGCAACACATGCGGTTCGAAAATTACTGATGGAGAGGCAACAACTTCCAACTTCGTCTGGCATTTGAAGTTGCACAAAGAACGGTAAGTTTTGAATGTAAGATAACGTTTATTGGCTAAGTAACGTGACTTTTATTTGCTGTGTAGTTAAATCAGTGAGGCTGTAAACTCACTGCTAACGTTATAACGTTATTGCAAACACGGGAATCTGTTGCAGTTCACTACCTTATTCATACTTTTTGTTCAGTGATTTTTTTAAGCAGGGTTACGTTAGTCAACATATCACACGTAACGTTAGACGGCGGTCAGCAGCACCGCGTATTTTAGCCACCTAAAAAAAAGACAAAAATAGTAAAATAAAGGTCAGTTAAAATGTATACTATATTATGAATATGTGTACCGTTTTAGCTAGCTTTCTGACATACTGTTGGTTGTTTACCTCAGTGGTCCCCAACCACCGGGCCGCGGCCCGGTACTGGTCCGTGGATCGATTGGTATCGGGCCGCACAAGAAATTTATTTATTTATTTTTTTTTTTTTTTTTAAATTAAATCAACATAAAAACACAAGATACACTTACAAGTAGTGCACCAACCCAAAAAAAACTCTCCCCCCCTTTTGTTCTGGGCATTGAACATGAAGACTCTTCCTTCACTGTTCCGAGTGGCCATGAGAGTCTTGGCAGTGCCTGCCTCCAGTGCTCCAGTGGAGCGAGTTTTCAGCCATGGTGGCATCATACTACGCCCCCATCGTGCACAAATGACTGACAGACTCTTGGCTAATTTGGTCTTTTGCAAATGCAATGCAGCATAGGGCCCTGACATATAAAAAGTACAACTTTTTTGTTATGTTCACGTATATGTCATGTTTTTTCAATGTTCACACTTTTGTACAAATAAGTACATTTGCACTTTATTTTTCAATGTGTTTGTTCTGTAAAGGAATGAGTTAGTGTTTAAAATGACTGGTTAATAGTGCTATTATAAAGTGCGATGTCAGCACAATTTTCTTTCCTGCAATTTAAAATGCACTTGTTTTAATAAATAAATACAGCGTTTGAAAAGCATACACAATCTGTGTTAATATATTAGTCTGTGGTTAAAAGGACTTGAAAGGACTCGAAACTCAAAATGCAGGACTTAGGACTTGACTTGAGACTTTCCAGTCTTGACTTTGGACTTGACTCGGGGCTTGCCTGTCTTGACTCGGGACTTGACTCGGACTTGAGGGCAAAGACTTGAGACTTACTTGTGACTTGCAAAACAATGACTTGGTCCCACCTCTGCTATTATTACACACTTTTTAAATTCATTTTATTGGATTTTTTTTTTAAACTAAAATGTAAAAAAAAAAATATGGTAAGTTGCAATAATTTCACCTCAAAATGTAGTGTATATTACTGTGAATGGAAAAACAGTACCACGGTTATTATAGTAAAAAAAAAAAAAAAAAAAAAAGGCAGCTCAGTTGCCAGACTTTTACTGTAAAATGTACATTTGTTTTTTTACTGTAAATAAAAAAAAAACTGAAATTTGACAGTAAAATTTTGGCACCTGAGCTGCCAGTTTTTTTTTGTTTGTTTTTTACCGCAAATCAAGAACTGTAGATTTCTTGGTGTATCACTGTAAATGCCAAAACGGCATCACAGTTTATTACAGTAAAAAAAAGTACTGTTTTTTTTTCATTTAGAGAAAAATGCTGTAAAAACCACAATTTTACCATGAAATGTATTGCTACTTTTACATTGCACAATTTGATGAATAACTTGCTTTGATAGTATTTATTTCTATTCAAAAAAAAGGGGTTGAATGTTTGATCATATATTTTTGCAAAATTAGACAATATTTAAGTCAACATCATTTGCAATTACATGGAGTACATATATTTTTTTCCTCCTAAAATACAATACATTTAGTAAGAAAAGTTGCAGTACTTTATTGATACATACAGGGCCAAATAAAATGAAGTGGCGGGCCACATCTGGCCCCCGGGCCTTGAGTTTGACACTTGTGATGTAGATTATAGTTGAGACATTTTTCAAGATACAGGTAAAAGCCAGTAAATTAGAATATTTTGAAAAACTTGATTTATTTCAGTAATTGCATTCAAAAGGTGTAACTTGTACATTATATTTATTCATTGCACACAGACTGATGCATTCAAATGTTTATTTCATTTAATTTTGATGATTTGAAGTGGCAACAAATGAAAATCCAAAATTCCGTGTGTCACAAAATTAGAATATTACTTAAGGCTAATACAAAAAAGGGATTTTTAGAAATGTTGGCCAACTGAAAAGTATGAAAATGAAAAATATGAGCATGTACAATACTCAATACTTGGTTGGAGCTCCTTTTGCCTCAATCACTGCGTTAATGCGGCGTGGCATGGAGTCGATGAGTTTCTGGCACTGCTCAGGTGTTATGAGAGCCCAGGTTGCTCTGATAGTGGCCTTCAACTCTTCTGCGTTTTTGGGTCTGGCATTCTGCATCTTCCTTTTCACAATACCCCACAGATTTTCTATGGGGCTAAGGTCAGGGGAGTTGGCGGGCCAATTTAGAACAGAAATACCATGGTCCGTAAACCAGGCATGGGTAGATTTTGCGCTGTGTGCAGGCGCCAAGTCCTGTTGGAACTTGAAATCTCCATCTCCATAGAGCAGGTCAGCAGCAGGAAGCATGAAGTGCTCTAAAACTTGCTGGTAGACGGCTGCGTTGACCCTGGATCTCAGGAAACAGAGTGGACCGACACCAGCAGATGACATGGCACCCCAAACCATCACCCAACCATGCAAATTTTGCATTTCCTTTGGAAATCGAAGTCCCAGAGTCTGGAGGAAGACAGGAGAGGCACAGGATCCACGTTGCCTGAAGTCTAGTGTAAAGTTTCCACCATCAGTGATGGTTTGGGGTGCCATGTCATCTGCTGGTGTCGGTCCACTCTGTTTCCTGAGATCCAGGGTCAACGCAGCCGTCTACCAGCAAGTTTTAGAGCACTTCATGCTTCCTGCTGCTGACCTGCTCTATGGAGATGGAGATTTCAAGTTCCAACAGGACTTGGCGCCTGCACACAGCGCAAAATCTACCCGTGCCTGGTTTACGGACCATGGTATTTCTGTTCTAAATTGGCCCGCCAACTCCCCTGACCTTAGCCCCATAGAAAATCTGTGGGGTATTGTGAAAAGGAAGATGCAGAATGCCAGACCCAAAAACGCAGAAGAGTTGAAGGCCACTATCAGAGCAACCTGGGCTCTCATAACACCTGAGCAGTGCCAGAAACTCATCGACTCCATGCCACGCCGCATTAACGCAGTAATTGAGGCAAAAGGAGCTCCAACCAAGTATTGAGTATTGTACATGCTCATATTTTTCATTTTCATACTTTTCAGTTGGCCAACATTTCTAAAAATCCCTTTTTTGTATTAGCCTTAAGTAATATTCTAATTTTGTGACACACGGAATTTTGGATTTTCATTTGTTGCCACTTCAAATCATCAAAATTAAATGAAATAAACATTTGAATGCATCAGTCTGTGTGCAATGAATAAATATAATGTACAAGTTACACCTTTTGAATGCAATTACTGAAATAAATCAAGTTTTTCAAAATATTCTAATTTACTGGCTTTTACCTGTAATAATTAACTTAGAATTTCATGGCTGCAACACGTGCCAAAGTAGTTGGGAAAGGGCATGTTCACCACTGTGTTACATGGCCTTTCCTTTCAACAACACTCAGTAAACGTTTGGGAACTGAGGAGACACATTTTTTAAGCTTCTCAGGTGGAATTCTTTCCCATTCTTGCTTGATGTACAGCTTAAGTTGTTCAACAGTCCGGGGGTCTCCGTTGTGGTATTTTAGGCTACATAATGCGCCACACATTTTCAATGGGAGACAGGTCTGGACTACAGGCAGGCCAGTCTAGTACCCGCACTCTATGAAGCCACGTTGATGTAACACGTGGCTTGGCATTGTCTTGCTGAAATAAGCAGGGGCGTCCATGGTAACGTTGCTTGGATGGCAACATATGTTGCTCCAACACCTGTATGTACCTTTCAGCATCAATGGCGCCTTCACAGGTGTGTAAGTTACCCATGTCTTGGGCACTAATACACCCCCATACCGTCACAGATGCTGGCTTTTCAACTTTGCGCCTATAACAATCCGGATGGTTCTTTTCCTCTTTGGTCCGGAGGACAGGACGTCCACAGTTTCCAAAAACAATTTGAAATGTGGACTCGTCCGACCACAGAACACTTTTCCACTTTGTATCAGTCCATCTTAGATGAGCTCAGGCCCAGCGAAGCCGGCGGCGTTTCTGGGTGTTGTTGATAAACGGTTTTCGCCTTGCATAGGAGAGTTTTAACTTGCACTTACAGATGTAGCGACCAACTGGAGTTACTGACAGTGGGTTTCTGAAGTGTTCCTGAGCCCATGTGGTGATATCCTTTACACACTGATGTCCCTTGTTGATGCAGTACAGCCTGAGGGATCGAAGGTCACGGGCTTAGCTGCTTACATGCAGTGATTTCTCCAGATTCTCTAAACCCTTTGATGATATTACAGACCGTAGATGGTGAAATCCCTAAATTCCTTGCAATAGCTGGTTGAGAGGTTTTTCTTAAACTGTTCAACAATTTGCTCACGCATTTGTTGACAAAGTGGTGACCCTCGCCCCATCTTTGTTTGTGAATGACTGAGCATTTCATGGAATCTGCTTTTATACCCAATCATGGCACCCACCTGTTCCCAATTTGCCTGTTCACCTGTGGGATGTTCCAAATAAGTGTTTGATGAGCATTCCTCAACTTTATCAGTATTTATTGCCACCTTTCCCAACTTCTTTGTCACGTGTTGCTGGCATCAAATTCTAAAGTTAATGATTATTTGCAAAAAAAAAATGTTTATCAGTTCGAACATCAAATATGTTGTCTTTGTAGCATATTCAACTGAATATGGGTTGAAAGTGATTTGCAAATCATTGTATTCCGTTTATATTTACATCTAACACAATTTCCCAACTCATATGGAAACGGGGTTTGTACATACAGTATCTTTGTATATATATGGGCAGCACGGTGGGACGGGGGTTAGTGCATCTGCCTCACAATACGAAGGTCCTGAGTAGTCCTGAGTTCAATCCCAGGCTCGGGATCTTTCTGAGCGGAGTTTGCATGTTCTCCCCGTGACTGTGTGGGTTCCCTCCGGGTACTCCGGCTTCCTCCCACCTCCAAAAACATGCACCTGGGGATAGGTTGATTGGCAACACTAAATTGGCCCTAGTGTGTGAATGTGAGTGTAATATTTAATATATATTGTAATATATAATAATATTGTAATATTTAATGATATCGTAAATCTAATATTGTAATGTCTAATAATATAGTAATCTCGAATATCGTAAATCTGATAATAATGTAATATCATATCTGATGATATCGTAATTTCAAATAATATTGTAAATGTAATATTGTAATATCTAATATCGTAATATCTGATATTGTAAATCGAATATTGTAATATTTAATAATGCAAAATCGAATAATATTGTAATATGTAATATCATAATTTCTAATGTAAATTTAATAATGTAATATCTAATAAAATTGTAAATCTAATATCATAAATCTAATCGTAATATCTAATAATATTCTAATATCGTAATATACACTAATATTGTAATGTCTAATACTTTTGTGATATCTAATGATATCGTAAATCTAATATCTTAATTTCTAATAATATTGCAATATCTAATATCGTAAATAGCTAATAATATCGTAATATCTAATATCATAATATCTAATCATATTGTAAAATCTAATATCGTAAATGTAGTAATATTGTAGTATCTAATAATATAGTAATATCGTAAATCTAATAATATATCTAATAATATCATAATATCACTCGAACGCCTTCCCAGGGGAGGTGTTTAGGGCACGTCCGACAGGTAGCAGGCCACGGGGAAGACCCAGGACACGTTGGGGAGACTGTCTCCTGGCTGGCCTGGGAACACCTCGGGATCTCCCGGGAGGAGCTGGACGAAGTGGCTAGGGAGAGGGAAGTCTAGGCTTCCCTGCTTAGGCTGCTGCCCCCGCGACCTGACCTCGGATAAGCGGAAGAAGATGGATGGATGGATGGAATATCATAATATTTAATAATATTGTAATGTTTAGGTTCGTGAATCTATGTAATGTCGTAATATCTAATAATATCGTAATATCTAATAATGTAAATTTAATAATATTGTAATATCTAGTATCGTGAATCTAATGTCGTAAATCTAATATCGTAATATCTAGTATCGTAATATCTAATAATATTGTAATATCGTATAGCATAATATCTGATAATATTGTAATGTCTTAAAGGGGAACATTATCACCAGACCTATGTAAGCGTCAATATATACCTTGATGTTGCAGAAAAAAGACCATGTATTTTTTTAACCGATTTCCGAACTCTAAATGGGTGAATTTTGGCGAATTAAACGCCTTTCTATTATTCGCCCTCGGAGCGATGACGTCACGTTGTGACGTCACATCGGGAAGCAATCCGCCATTTTCTCAAACACATTACAAACACAGAGTCAAATCAGCTCTGTTATTTTCCGTTTTTTCGACTGTTTTCCATACCTTGGAGACATCATGCCTCGTCGGTGTGTTGTCGGAGGGTGTAACAACACCAACAGGGACGGATTCAAGTTGCACCAGTGGCCCAAAGATGCGAAAGTGGCAAGAAATTGGACGTTTGTTCCGCACACTTTACCGACGAAAGCTATGCTACGACAGAGATGGCAAGAATGTGTGGATAGCCTGCGACACTCAAAGCAGATGCATTTCCAACGATAAAGTCAAAGAAATCTGCCGCCAGACCCCCAGGAAAAGAGCGCGGATGAGGGTATGTCTACAGAATATATTAATTGATGAAAACTGGGCTGTCTGCACTCTCAAAGTGCATGTTGTTGCCAAATGTATTTCATATGCTGTAAACCTAGTTCATAGTTGTTAGTTTCCTTTAATGCCAAACAAACACATACCAATCGTTGGTTAGAAGGCGATCGCCAAATTCGTCCTCGCTTTCTCCCGTGTCGCTGGCTGTCGTGTCGTTTTCGTCGGTTTCGCTTGCATACGGTTCAAACCGATATGGCTCAATAGCTTCAGTTTCTTCTTCAATTTTGTTTTCGCTACCTGCCTCCACACTACAACCATCCGTTTCAATACATGCGTAATCTGTTGAATCGCTTAAGCCGCTGAAATCCGAGTCTGAATCCGAGCTAATGTCGCTATAAACTTGCTGTTCTATCCGTCATGTTTGTTTGTATTGGCATCACTGTGTGACGTCACAGGAAAATGGACGGGTGTATATAACGATGGTTAAAATCAGGCACTTTGAAGCTTTTTTTAGGGATATTGCGTGATGGGTAAAATTTTGAAAAAAACTTTGAAAAATAAAATAAGCCACTGGGAACTGATTTTTAATGGTTTTAACCCTTCTGAAATTGTGATAATGTTCCCCTTTAAACATTGTAATATCTAATAATATCATAAATCTAATTACCGTATTTTTCGGACTATAAGTCGCTCCGTAGTATAAATCGCACTGGCCGAAAATGCATAATAAAGAAGGAAAAAAACATACATAAGTCGCACTGGAGTATAAGTCGCATTTTTGGGGTTAATTTATTTGATAAAACCCAACACCAAGAATAGACATTTGAAAGGCAATTTAAAATAAATAAAGAATAGTGAACAACAGGCTGAATAAGTGTACGTTATATGAGGCATAAATAACCAACTGGTATGTTAACGTAACATATTATGGTAAGAGTCATTCAAATAACTATAACATATAGAACATGCTATACGTTTACCAAATAATCTGTCACTCCTAATCGCTAAATCCCATGAAATCTTATACGTCTAGTCTCTTACGTGAATGAGCTAAATATTATTATTTGATATTTTACGGTAATGTGTTAATAATTTCACACATAAGTCGCTCCTGAGTATAAGTCGCACCCCCGGCCAAACTATGAAAAAAAACTGCGACTTATAGTCAGAAAAATACGGTATATCGTTGTACCTAATAATATCGTTATATCTAATAATATTGTAATATTTAATATCGTAATATCTAATATTGTAGTATCTAATAATATTGTAATATCTAAAAATATAGTAATATCTAATATTATTGTAATATCTAATAATATCATACTTTTAATTACAGCAAGGTGGTCTTGTCGCTGGACCTTAGGCCTGTCGCACCTCCAACGGTGCCTGTGGTGGACTGCATGGCAGGGACGTCCTCTTCCCTAAGGCAGGCCTGAACCTGACCGCATACCATATCGTAATTTCTAATATTGTAAATTTAATAATATTGTAATATCTAATAATATTATAATATCTAATGATATTGTAAATCTAATATTGTAATATCTAATAATGCAATATCTAATGATATTGTAAATCTAATATTGTAATATCTAATAATGCAATATCTAGTAATATCTAATATCGTAATTTCTAATATTATAAATTTAATATTGTAATATCTAATTATATTGTAATATCTAATAATATCGTAAATCTAATATCGTAATATCTACTATCATAAATCTAATAATATTGTCAATCTAATATTATAATATCAAATGATATAGTAATATCTTCAATCTAATAATATAGTAACATCTAATATAGTAATATCCAATAATATCGTAATATCTAATAATATTGTAATATCTAATAATATAGCAATATCTAATAATATTGTAATACCTGATATCATAAATCTAATATTGTAATATCTAATATCGTAATATCTACTAATGTAATTTGGATAATATTGTAACATCTACTAATATCGTAATTTGGATAATATTGTAACATCTACTAATATCGTAATTTGGATAATATTGTAACATCTAATAATATTGTAATATCTAATAATATAGTAATATCGTAAATCTGATAATATAGTAATATCTAGTAATATAGTAATACCTAATAATATGGTAATATCTAACATTGTAAATATAATTATATTGTAATATCTAATAATATCGTAAATCTAGTAATATCCTAAATCTAATTTCATAATATCTAATATCGTAATATCTAATAATATTGTAATATTTTATAACATTGTAATATCTAATATCGTAAATCTAATAATATAGTAATATCTAATATAGTAATATCGTAAATCTAATAATATAGTAATATCATAAATCTGATAATATAGTAATAATAATAGTAATATCTAATAATATAGTAATATCTAATATGGTAATATCCAATAATATTGTAATATCTAATAATATTGTAATATCTAATATCATATTATCTAATAATATTGTACATTTTATAATATTGTAATAGCTATTAACATTGTAATTAGGGATGTCCGATAATGGCTTTTTGCCGATATCCGATATTCCGATATTGTCCAACTCTTTGATTACCGATATCGATATCAACCGATACCGATATCAACCGATATATACAGTCGTGGAATTAACACATTATTATGCCTAATTTGGACAACCAAGTATGGTGAATATAAGGTACTTTTAAAAAAAATTATAAAATAAAATAAGATGAATAAATTAAAAACATTTTCTTGAATAAAAAAGAAAGTAAAACAATATAAAAACAGTTACGTAGAAACTAGTAATTAATGAAAATTAGTCAAATGAACTGTTAAAGGTTAGTACTATTAGTGGAGCAGCAGCACGCACAATCATGTGTGCTTACGGACTGTATCCCTTGCAGACTGTATTGATATATATTGATATATAATGTAGGAACCAGAATATTAATAACAAAGAAACAACCCTTTTGTGTGAATGAGTGTGAATGGGGGAGGGAGGTTTTTTGGGTTGGTGCACTAATTGTAAGTGTATCTTGTGTTTTTTATGTTGATTTAATTAAAACAAAAACAAAAAAAAACAATACCGATAATAAAAAAAACGATACCGATAATTTCCGATATTACATTTTAACGCAATTTATCGGCTGATAATATCGGCAGGCCAATATTATCGAACATCTCTAATTGTAATATCTAATATTGTAATATCTAATATCGTAATATCCAATAATATTGTAATATCTAATATCGTAATATCTAATATTGTAATATCTTGTAAAATTGTAATATCTAATAATACAGTAATACTTAATATCGTAATACTTAATATCGTAAATCTAGCATCGTTATATCTAATAATATTGTAATATCTAATATCGTAAATCTAATATGGTAATATCTAATAATATTGTAATTTCTAATATCGTAAATCAATATCGTAATATCTACTATCGTAAATTAAATAATGTAAATCTAATAATATTGTAATATCTAATATAGTAATATCCAATATAGTAATATCTAATATCATAATATCGTAAATCTAATATTGTAATATCTAATATTGTACATTTAATATTGTAATATCTAATATCGTAAACCTAATATTGTAAATCTAATAATATTGTAATATCTAATAATATAATCTAATATCGTAATATCTAATATTGTAATATCTAATATTGTAATATCTAATCATATCATAATATCTAATCATATTGTAATATCTAATAATATCGTACTACTTAATGATATCGTAAATCTAGTATCGTAATATCCAATAATGTAATATTTATTAATATAGTAACATCTAATATAGTAATATCTAATAATATTGTAATATCTAATAATATGGTAATATTAGATAATATAGTCATATCAAATAATATTGTAATATCTAATAATATGGTAATATTTGATAATATAGTAATATCAAATAATATTGTAATATCTAATAGTATTATAATATCTAATAATATTGTGAATGTAATAATATCGTAAAATCTAATCTAGTAATATCTAATATCGTAAATGTAATATAGTAATATCTAATATCTTAAATCTAATAACATAGTAATATCTAATAATATTGTAATATCTAATGATATAGTAATATCTATTAATATAGTCAAATCTAATATTGTAATATCTAATGATTTTGTAATCTCTAATAATATAGTAGTATCTAATAACATATGGCATCAATCATGAATTAATTTCATAAAATAGCCTTCAGAGCACATTTTTGCACACGTTGCTCCTCAAAGATGTTCTCCTGAGAGGCTCTTGTAGTCCACAATGTGTTGTGTGTGTGTGTGTGTGTTGTGTGTGTGTGACACACCTTCCTATGTTTGTGTGAGGAGGCTGTGAACTTGTGGCAAGAAGTGAGAAAAGAGAGACTGCAGACGTCAGAGAAGGGAGTGGAAATATGTTCATGACCTCCATCTTTACTAACCAGCATGTCTTCTTCTTCTTTTTCTTCTTCTTCTTCTTTTTCTTCTTTTTCTTCTTTTTCTTCTTTTTCTTTTTCTTTTTCTTTTTCTTCTTGTTTTTCTTGTTTTTCTTTTTTTTCTTCTTTTTCGTCTTTTTCTTCTTTTTCTTTATTTCTTCTTTTTCTTTTTCTTCTTGTTTTTCTTTTTTTTCTTTTACTTATTCTTCTTGTTTTTCTTTTTTTCTCTCTTTTTTTCTTCTTCTTTTTCTTCTTTTTCTTCTTTTTCTTTTCCTTTTTCTTTTTCTTTTTCTTTTTCTTCTTGTTTTTCTTTTTCTTTTTCTTTTTCTTTTTTTTCTTGTTTTTCTTTTTCTTTTTTTTCTTTCACTTCTTTTTCTTGTTTTTCTTTTTTTCTCTTTCTTTTATTTTCTTCTTTTTCGTCTTTCTTCTTTTTCTTCTTTTTCTTTATTTCTTCTTTTTCTTTTTCTTCTTGTTTTTCTTTTTTTTCTTTTACTTATTCTTCTTGTTTTTCTTTTTTTCTCTCTTTTTTTCTTCTTCTTCTTTTTCTTCTTTTTTTTCTTTTTCTTCTTTTTCTTTTCCTTTTTCTTTTTCTTTTTCTTCTTGTTTTTCTTTTTCTTTTTCTTTTTCTTCTTGTTTTTCTTTTTCTTTTTTTCTTTTACTTCTTTTTCTTGTTTTTCTTTTTTTCTCTTTCTTTTATTTTCTTCTTTTTCGTCTTTCTTCTTTTTCTTCTTTTTCTTTATTTCTTTTTCTTTTTCTTCTTGTTTTTCTTTTTTTTCTTTTACTTATTCTTCTTGTTTTTCTTTTTTTTTCTCTTTTTTCTCTTTTTTTTCTTTTTTTCTTTATTTTCTTTTTCTTTTTTTTCTTTTTCTTTTTCTTTTTCTTCTTCTTTTCTTTTTTTCTTTTTCTTTTTTCTTTTTCTTTTTGTTTTTCTTTTTTTTTCTTGTTCTTTTTCTTCTTTTTCTTTTTTCTTTTTTTCTCTTTTTATTTCTCTATTCTTTTTCCTTTTTTTCTTTTTTTCTCTTTTTATTTCTCTTTCTTTTTCTTCTTGTTTTTCTTTTTCTTTTTGTTCTTCTTTTTTTCTTTTTCTCTCCTTCTTTTTCTTTTTTTCTCTTTTTCTTTATCTTCTTTTTCTCTTTCTCTTTCTCTTTTTCTTTTTCTTGTTCTTTTTTTTTTTTCTTCATTCCTGGTTTTCCAAAGCCCTCTTTTCACCTCTTCCTTGAAAGTTTTCACTGTCCACATTTTTTAACCGTTTTTGACGATTCCACCTTCAAAAGATTCCTCCTAGTTGGTACAACAAGAGCTTCTATTTTTCTTGCGTACAAATGACCACTTTTCTCGAAATTCCAGGAATTCCAAAATACAGATTCTCAATTCAACTTCTCAATTCTCAATCCAACACCAACCCATTCATATCATCTTGGACAATTGTGCTAGTATCGATATCTTCAAAAAGTCCAGATTTCCCGAAAGATTTCCAGGAATTCCCAATTCAACTATTCATAGTTCTACAATGCCTAAATTCGCAAAATGTTGTGCCATTTTTAAACCCGATTCCAACCTGTCAACCATCCACCCACTCTACACTTCCAATATCAAACGCAAAATATGTTTTCCCTTTCCCAAAATTCCTGGTTTTCCCGGAATTTCCCAGATTGTTTTCCCTATTGACAATGAATGGGCATTATACAATCTACTGAATATCCCACAACTCTCATGCGGTTTGAACCGTTCCAACATCCACACACTCCACTCACCCTGGACATTCAAGCCAGTATGTTTCCCAGTTTTGAAAATTTCCCAATTAACCAGAATTTTCAGGAATTTTCCCCCATTGACAATGAACGGGCAAAATACAAACCTCTCCATATTCCACAATTCTCATTCGATTTGAACCGTTCCAACATGCACACACTCCTCTCACGCTGGACATTCAGGCCAGCATGTTTTGGTTCAGAATATTCCCTGATTACCAGGAATTCCCCTGCATTGACATTGAATGGGCAATATGCAAGTTACTCCATATTACAACCGATTCGAACCGTTTCAACATCCACACACTCCGCTCACATTTATGTAAGTCAGCATTTTTACCGGTTCTGAAAATTCCCTGATTACCTAGAATTACCAGGAATCCCCCTCCATTGACAATGAATGGGGAAAATACCAACCTCTCCATATCCCACATTTCTCAACCGATTCGAACTGTTCCAACATCCACACACTCCACTCACATTTAAGCCGGCATTTTTCCCACTTCCAAAAATTCCCTGATTACCCGGAATTACCAGGAATTACCCTTCATTGAGAATGAACGGGCAAAGTACAAACTACTGCGTATCCCACATTTCCTCATCCGATTCGAACCGTTCCAACACTCCACTCACATTCAAGCCAGCATGTTTCCCAGTTCAGAAAATTCCCTGATTACCTGAAATTACCAGAAATTACAGCCCCATTAACAATGAATGGGCAAAATACAAACCTCGTCATATCCCACATTTCTCAACCGAGTCGAACCGTTCCAACATCCACACACTCCACTCACATATAAGCCGGCATGTTTCCCGGTTCTGAAAATTTCCTGATTACCTGGAATTACCAGAAATTACTCCCCTTTAACAATGAATGGGCAAAATACAAACCTCGTCATATCCCACATCTCTCAACCGAGTCGAACCGTTCCAACATCCACACACTCCACTCACATATAAACCGGCATGTTTCCCGGTTCCAAAAATTCCCTGATTACCCGGAATTACCCTCCATTGAGAATGAACGAGCAAAGTACAAACTACTGTATACCCCACATTTCTCATCCGATTCGAACCGCTCCAACATCCACACACTCCACTCACATTCAAGCCAGCATGTTTCCCGGTCCGAAAATTCCCTGATTACCTGGATATACCAGGAATTACTCCCCTTTGACAATTGATAGGCAAAATACAAACCTCTCCATAACCCACATTTCTCAACCGATTCGAACCGTTCCAACATCCACACACTCCACTCACATTCAAGCCAGCATATTTCCCGGTTCCGAAAAATCCCTGATTTTCCAGGAATACCAGGAATTCCCCTCCATTGAAAATGAACGGGCAAAATACAAACTACTGCATATCCCACATCTTTCATCTGATTCGAACTGTTCCAACATCCACACACTCCACTCACATTCAAGCCAGCATGTTTCCCGGTTCTGAAAATTCCCTGATTACCTGGGATTACCAGGAGTTACTCCCCATTGACAATGAATGGGCAACATACAAAACTCTCCATATCCCACGTTTCTCAACCGATTCGAACCGTTCCAACATCCACACACTTCACTCACATTCAAGCCAGCATGTTTCCCAGTTTCAAAAAATTCCCTGATTACCCAGAATTACCAGGAATTCCCCTCCATTGAGAATGAACGGGCAAAGTACGAACTACTGCATATTGCACATTTCTCATCCGATTCGAACCGCTCCAACATCCACACACTCCACTCCCATTCATGCCAGTATGTTTCCCGGTTCCAAAAATTCCCTGATTACCTGGAATTTCCAGGAATTCCTCTCCATTGAAAATGAATGTGCAAAATACAAACCTCTCCATATCCCACATTTCTCAACCGATTCGAACTGTTCCAACATCCACACACTCCACTCACATTTAAGCCAGCATGTTTCCCGGTTCCAAAAATTCCCTGATTACCTGGAATTACAAGGAATTACCCTCCATTGAAAATGAACGAGCAAAATACAAACTACGGCATATCCCACATTTTTCATACGATTCAAACCATTCCAACATCCACACACTCCACTCACATTTAAGCCGGCATGTTTCCCGGTCCGAAAATTCCATGATTACCCGGATTTACCAGGAATTACTCCCCATTGACAATGAATAGGCAAAATACAAACCTCTCCATAACCCACATTTCTCAACCAATTCGAACCGTTCCATCATCCATACACTCCACTCACATTCAAGCCAGCATGTTTCCCGGTTCCAAAAATTCCCTGATTTTCCGGATTTACCAGGAATTCCCCTTCCATTGAAAATGAACAGGCAAAATACAAACTACTGCATATGCCACATCTTTCATCTGATTCGAACCATTCCAATATCCACACACTCCACTCACATTTAAGCCGGCATGTTTCCCGTTTCCAAAAATTTCCTGATTACCCGGAATTACCAGGAATTACCCTTCATTGAGAATGAACGGGCAAAGTACAAACTACTGCGTATTCCACATTTCTCATCCGATTCGAACCGTTCCAACACTCCACTCACATTCAAGCCAGCATGTTTCCCAGTTCAGAAAATTCCCTGATTACCTGGAAGTACTAGAAATTACAGCCCCATTAACAATGAATGGGCAAAATACAAACCTCATCATATCTCACATTTCTCAACCGATTCGAACCGTTCCAACATCCACACACTCCACTCACATTTAAGCCGGCATGTTTCCCGGTTCTGAAAATTTCCTGATTACCTGGAATTACCAGAAATTACTCCCCTTTAACAATGAATGGGCAAAATACAAACCTCGTCATATCCCACATCTCTCAACCGAGTCGAACCGTTCCAACATCCACACACTCCACTCACATATAAACCGGCATGTTTCCCGGTTCCAAAAATTCCCTGATTACCCGGAATTACCCTCCATTGAGAATGAACGAGCAAAGTACAAACTACTGTATACCCCACATTTCTCATCCGATTCGAACCGCTCCAACATCCACACACTCCACTCACATTCAAGCCAGCATGTTTCCCGGTCCGAAAATTCCATGATTACCTGGATATACCAGGAATTACTCCCCTTTGACAATTGATAGGCAAAATACAAACCTCTCCATAACCCACATTTCTCAACCGATTCGAACCGTTCCAACATCCACACACTCCACTCACATTCAAGCCAGCATATTTCCCGGTTCCGAAAAATCCCTGATTTTCCAGGAATACCAGGAATTCCCCTCCATTGAAAATGAACGGGCAAAATACAAACTACTGCATATCCCACATCTTTCATCTGATTCGAACTGTTCCAACATCCACACACTCCACTCACATTCAAGCCAGCATGTTTCCCGGTTCTGAAAATTCCCTGATTACCTGGGATTACCAGGAGTTACTCCCCATTGACAATGAATGGGCAACATACAAAACTCTCCATATCCCACGTTTCTCAACCGATTCGAACCGTTCCAACATCCACACACTTCACTCACATTCAAGCCAGCATGTTTCCCAGTTTCAAAAAATTCCCTGATTACCCAGAATTACCAGGAATTCCCCTCCATTGAGAATGAACGGGCAAAGTACGAACTACTGCATATTGCACATTTCTCATCCGATTCGAACCGCTCCAACATCCACACACTCCACTCCCATTCATGCCAGTATGTTTCCCGGTTCCAAAAATTCCCTGATTACCTGGAATTTCCAGGAATTCCTCTCCATTGAAAATGAATGTGCAAAATACAAACCTCTCCATATCCCACATTTCTCAACCGATTCGAACTGTTCCAACATCCACACACTCCACTCACATTTAAGCCAGCATGTTTCCCGGTTCCAAAAATTCCCTGATTACCTGGAATTACAAGGAATTACCCTCCATTGAAAATGAACGAGCAAAATACAAACTACGGCATATCCCACATTTTTCATACGATTCAAACCATGTTGGACATCCACACACTCCACTCACATTTAAGCCGGCATGTTTCCCGGTCCGAAAATTCCATGATTACCCGGATTTACCAGGAATTACTCCCCATTGACAATGAATAGGCAAAATACAAACCTCTCCATAACCCACATTTCTCAACCAATTCGAACCGTTCCATCATCCATACACTCCACTCACATTCAAGCCAGCATGTTTCCCGGTTCCAAAAATTCCCTGATTTTCCGGATTTACCAGGAATTCCCCTTCCATTGAAAATGAACAGGCAAAATACAAACTACTGCATATGCCACATCTTTCATCTGATTCGAACCATTCCAATATCCACACACTCCACTCACATTTAAGCCGGCATGTTTCCCGTTTCCAAAAATTCCCTGATTACCCGGAATTACCAGGAATTACCCTTCATTGAGAATGAACGGGCAAAGTACAAACTACTGCGTATTCCACATTTCTCATCCGATTCGAACCGTTCCAACACTCCACTCACATTCAAGCCAGCATGTTTCCCAGTTCAGAAAATTCCCTGATTACCTGGAAGTACTAGAAATTACTCCCCATTAACAATGAATGGGCAAAATACAAACCTCATCATATCTCACATTTCTCAACCAATTCGAACCGTTCCAACATCCACACACTCCACTCACATTTAAGCCGGCATGTTTCCCGGTTCCAAAAATTCCCTGATTACCTGGAATTACCAGAAATTACTCCCCTTTAACAATGAATGGGCAAAATACAAACCTCGTCATATCCCACATTTCTCAACCGAATCGAACCCTTCCAACATCCACACACTCCACTCACATTTAAGCTGGCATGTTTCTTGGTTCCAAAAATTTCCTGATTACCCGGAATTACCCTCCATTGAGAAGGAACGGGCAAAGTACAAACTACTGTACATCCCACATTTCTCAACCGATTCAAACCGTTCCAACATCCACACACTCCACTCACATTCAAGCCAGCATGTTTCCCGGTTCTGAAAATTCCCTGATTACCCGGAATTACCAGCAATTACCTTCCATTGAAAATGTATGGGCAAAATACAAACCTCTCCATATCCCACATTTTTCAACCGATTCGAACCGTTCCAACATCCACACACTCCACTCACATTCAAGCCAGCATGTTTCCCGACTACAAAAATTCCCTGATTACCTGGAATTGCCAGGAATTCCTCTCCATTGAAAATGAATGTGCAAAATACAAACTTCTCCATATCCCACATTTCTCAACCGATTCGAACCGTTCCAACATCCACACACTCCACTCACATTTCAGCCAGCATGTTTCCCGGTTCCAAAAATTCCCAGATTACCTGGAATTACCAGCAATTTCCCTCCATTGAAAATGAACGAGCAAAATACAAACTACTGCATATCCCACATCTTTCATCCGATTCGAACCATTCCAACACCCACACACTCCACTCACATTCAAGCCAGCATGTTTCCCGGTTCTGAAAATTCCCTGATTACCTGGAATTACCAGGAGTTACTCCCCATTGACAATGAATGGGCAAAATACAAACCTCTCCATATCCCACATTTCTCAACCGATTCGAACCGTTCCAACATCCACACTAGAGATGCGCGGATAGGCAATTATTTCATCCGCAACCGCATCAGAAAGTCGTCAACCATCCGCCATCCACCCGATGTAACATTTGATCAGAACCGCACCCGCCCGCACCCGCCCGTTGTTATATATTTAATATAGACGATGCAAGGCATTAGTGAGGTTATAAAGCTTTTGCCTGTTAAAGAAAGGAGACTGATCCAATGCAGTACAGACATTCGCGTGCCACGCTGTCACGACCCAGACGCACACCAGTGCGCAATCATATGGGAGCCGCGCTGAGCGCACCTCCAAGCGCGTCTCGCTGCCGGCGACGGCAGGGTATGGGCCCGACGCTCCAGCGCCATCCATTTTCAGGGCTAGTTGATTCGGCAGGTGGGTTGTTACACACTCCTTAGCGGGTTCCGACTTCCATGGCCACCGTCCTGCTGTCTATATCAACCAGGGTGAGCCCCACCCCTTTCGTGAGCGCACTGCGCGCGGAGTGACCCCTGTTACGCGCCCCCGGCAACAGGGGTGGCGGGCAGGTAAGCTGCGCGGGCGGAGCGCGCGGAGTGACCCCTGTTACGAGCCCCCGGCCACGGGGGTGGCGGGCAGGTAAGCTGCTTACCTGCTGCGCGTGACGCCGGCCGCGGCGAAGGCGGACGAGGCGGGGTGTCGGTGCGGTGGGCGCGGTGGTGACCCTGGACGTGCGTCGGGCCCTTCTCGCGGATCGCCTCAGCTACGGCTCCCGGTGGGGCCCTCTAGGGGGAAGGGGCCTCGGTCCCGGACCCCGGCGAGGCGTCGGGGGCCTTCTCCGCTCCGTAAAAGTGTCCATCTCTTTTTTTTTTTTTTCTTCTGTTGTGGCATATGCAGCAGGTGCCTGCTCGTTTTTCGTATGTGGGTAACAACATTTAACTATGTATATATATTTCCCAATTGGTTTAACTGCCACCCGCCTGAATCTATTTAAAATCTAATTTTTTTTTATTTCAACCGCCCGACCCGACCCGACCCGCGGATAAAATCAAATTTTTTTAAATTTCATCCGCCCGATCCGCGGATAATCCGCGGACTCCGCGGTTGTGCCCGCAAACCGCGCATCTCTAATCCACACACTTCACTCACATTCAAGCCAGCATGTTTCCCGGTTCTGAAAATTTCCTGATTACCTGGATTTACCAGGAGTTACTCCCCATTGACAATGAATGGGCAAAATACAAACCTCTCCATATCCCACATTTCTCAACCGATTCGAACCGTTCCAACATCCACACACTCTACCCACCCTGGACATTCAAGCATCTCAGCTCCACTCACGCGTATCGGCGGTTTGGCGGCTCACCCACATAGGGCATTCACACGCCATTCCTACCGGAATTGCAGATCCTAGTCAGTTATATGCATTTTAAATACTTTTTAAAGCTAACATTATTCTCTATAGAATGTGTTCTTCTCTGGCTTCATTATATTTTCCCCAAAAAATGGATTTGTTTTTGTACTATTGGACCTTTCGTGACGGACTACTATCAAAAACCGAGGCTGCTCCAGCGTACGTGTACCGTTACACACTTGACACACTGCATCACTTGGCTGTTTCCTGTGAGCAACTTTGATCGGTGACGACTAAATGAAAATAATGTCGTCTGACGAGCTGCAGGCCTGCATGTTCCAATCACTGTGATCATGCGTGGATTGATTGATCGACCTCCATGATTGACGAGCAGGTCGCCAGTGACCTCAGCGCGCGCACAAATACGAAATAAAAAGAACTTTAAAAAAATGCGGTGGGTGCTGCAGGTCCAGACGGGTTGACGCGGTCCGGCATGGGTCTCCATGTCAGGTCCGGCCCGGCAGCACCAGCAGCGCTTTGGTTCACGCGGCCGTCAGTCCATCGCCATTTGAATCAATCAGGGGAAATTATTTATTTTTAGCGGGGACGATGGCTTCCCTCCTCCTGGCTCCCCCACCGCATGTGCCCGGGAGCCCCCCGCTAATGAGTGTCAACGTGGGGGGCTGTGGCACTTGGACTGCAGACACCTCGCCTGACAAGCGCAGGGCTTCAGTCAACACCCGTCACGCCGACGGACGCCGGCCGAAGTGACAACGTGGCCGCTCCCTCGTTTGCTCTGCAGCCTTTTTCCAACTTTCTTCATCAAAGACCAAAGTTGAGCATAAAAAAAAAAAAGGAATTGGGAGGTTGTTGGTTTGAATCCTCATTTGATCAACAACACCCTGACAAACATGGATAGGTTACTTTGAAGAGGAACTGCTCTTTTTTGGACTTTTGTTTATCATTCACAATCCTTATGTAAGACAAGAGCACATTTTCTTTTTTTATGCATTCTAAATCGTAAATAAACACTAGCAAAAGTCAGCTAACATTGGAACTCAATGGTTCATGACCTCCATCTTTACTAACCAGCATGTCTTCTTCTTCTTTTTCTTCTTCTTCTTCTTTTTCTTCTTTTTCTTCTTTTTTTTCTTTTTCTTGTTTTTCTTGTTTTTCTTTTTCTTTTTCTTCTTGTTTTTCTTGTTTTTCTTTTTTTTTCTTTTTTTCTTTTTCTTGTTTTTCTTTTTTTCTCTTTCTTTTTCTTTTTTTTCTTCTTTTTTCGTCTTTTTCTTCTTTTTCTTTATTTCTTCTTTTTCTATTTCTTCTTGTTTTTCTTTTTTTTCTTTTACTTATTCTTCTTGTTTTTCTTTTTTCTCTCTTTTTTTCTTCTTCTTCTTTTTCTTCTTTTTTTTCTTTTTCTTTTTCTTTTCCTTTTTCTTTTTCTTTTTCTTCTTGTTTTTCTTGTTTTTCTTTTTTTCTTTTTTTTCTTTTTTTTCTTTTTCTTGTTTTTCTTTTTTTCTCTTTATTTTTCTTTTTTTTCTTCTTTTTCGTCTTTTTCTTCTTTTTCTTTATTTCTTCTTTTTCTTTTTCTTGTTTTTCTTGTTTTTCTTTTACTTATTCTTCTTGTTTTTCTTTTTTCTCTCTTTTTTGACAAACATGGATAGGTTACTTTGAAGAGGAACTGCTCTTTTTTGGACTTTTGTTTATCATTCACAATCCTTATGTAAGACAAGAGCACATTTTCTTTTTTTATGCATTCTAAATCGTAAATAAACACTAGCAAAAGTCAGCTAACATTGGAACTCAATGGTTCATGACCTCCATCTTTACTAACCAGCATGTCTTCTTCTTCTTTTTCTTCTTCTTCTTCTTTTTCTTCTTTTTTTTCTTTTTTTTCTTTTTCTTGTTTTTCTTGTTTTTCTTTTTCTTTTTCTTCTTGTTTTTCTTGTTTTTCTTTTTTAGAGGGTGCTCTATTCCACCCTCTAAAAAACCTCCGTCAAGGTTTTATACACACTCTAAGTATATATGTAATGTAATAGCATTCATAATAACATGTCATATTTACCTACTTTTGATCATGTTAAGCATCAGAACGTTTGCTTTTCCCGTCGGACTTGACGAGAACAAATGATGCTCCAGAAACTTCAATTTTTGAGCCTGAATATAAGGAGGATGACAAGTTTTAGAAGCTGTGTGCTAAACCGATGCAGATTTAGTCAAACACTAAGCATCGTGTAGCAGTACTGCTAAGTGCTAAACAAGATATACAAACATACTAAAACAATCACTTACTGTACAATGTCTGCTCTCACTGGGATAAAGACTGATGGGATGTTTATATCTTCCCCTTTACTTGAACTAGTCATCATAATACTCACAAAAAGTCTTTTTTTTTAAAGTATTTTTGTGTCTTTCTTGCCATCTCCGGGTGTAAGTTGGATGTCAAAGTTGACCAACTTGTGGGTTTATGTCCACAACCTTCTATTATCCAGGTGAGAGGCATGACTTATCATTTAGAATGAACTTTCACCAACTCAGAGGTGATGCAGCAGATCAGTATGTCAATTATAGCAACATAAGCCAGTTAACGCTCTGTGATCACGGCGCCGCAAAAAATGAGCGATGTGCGGATCAATACTGAAATATTCAATACCGCCGATACCAGATCTTAATGCTCTAATATCGATTCTCAAATTAAAAGTATCAATGCTTTTGATACTTTAGTCAGGGGTGTCCAAACTTTTTCCACCAATTATGCGGGGTTTTTTTTATATTATTTTATTTTTAAAAATGCTAAAAACAGATATCGTATCTTTGTATTATGGGTGACTAATTATATTATTAATAATTATTAGTTTGAACATTTGAGCTTTTTTCTTTACGTACCATTTTGTTCTCTTTTTTTTTTTTTTTTTTTTTTTCCTTTTTAATGTTATTTTCCCAAATGTAAGAATATAATAAAAATAATACAATTGCATAGCTTGTTGTTTGCTAGTTTTTTTGCTAGCTTGATGTTGTTAGCTTGTTTTTGTTAGTTTATTGTTGCTAGCTTGTTGTTTGCTATTTTGTTGCTAGCTTGTTGTTGTTTGCTAGTTTGTTGCTAGCTTGTTGTTGTTTGCTAGTTTGTTGCTAGCTTGTTGTTTGCTAGTTTGTTGCTAGCTTGTTGTTTGCAAGTTTGTTAGCTTGTTGTCGTTAACTTGTTAGCTTGCTGTTGCTAGCTTGTTGTTTGCTAGTTTGTTGCTAGCTTGTTGTTGTTAGCTTGTTATTGCTAACTTGTTGTTGTTTGCTAGTTTGTTGCTAGCTTGTTGTTGTTTGCTAGTTTGTTGCTAGCTTGTTGTTGTTTGCTAGTTTGTTAGCTTTTTGTCGTGAACTTGTTGTTAGCTTGCTGTTGCTAGCTTGTTGTTTGCTAGTTTGTTGCTAGCTTGTTGTTTGCTAGTTTGTTGTTGCTAACTTGTTGTTGTTCGTAGGGTTTGTTGCTAGTTTGTTGTTGTTTGCTAGCTTGTTGTTGTCGTTAGCTTGTTGTCGTTAACTTGTTGTTGTTAGCTTGCTGTTGCTAGCTTGTTGTTTGCTAGTTTGTTGCTAGCTTGTTGTTAGCTTTTTGTCGTTAACTTCTTCTTGTTAGCTTACTGTTGCTAGCTTGTTGTTAGCTAGTTTGTTGCTAGCTTGTTGTTAGCTTGTTGTTGCTAACTTGTTGTTTGCTAGTTTGTTGTAAGCTTGTTGTCGTTAACTTGTTGTTGGTAGCTTGATGTTGCAAGCTTGTTGTTGTTGTTGTTGTTTGCTAGTTTGTTGCTAGCTTGTTGTTGTTAGCTTCTTTGTGTTAGTTTATTGTTGCTAGCTTGTTGTTTGCTAGTTTGTTGCTTGCTTGTTGTTGTTTGCTAGTTTGTTGCTAGCTTGTTGTTAGCTTGTTGTTGTTAGCTTGCTGTTGCTAGCTTGTTGTTTTTTGCTAGTTTGTTGTTAGCTTGTTGTTGCTAACTTGTTGTTTTTTGCTAGTTTGTTGTTAGCTTGATGTTGCGAACTTGTTGTTTGCTAGTTTGTTGCTAGTTTGTTGTTGTTAGTTTATTGTTGCTAGCTTATTGTTGTTTGCTAATTTGTTGCTAACTTGTTGTTTTTTGCTAGTTTGTTGTTAGCTTGTTTTAGCTTGTTGTTGCCAGCTTGTTTTGTTTTGCTAGTTTGTTGCTAGCTTGTTGTCATAAACTTGTTGTTGTTAGCTTGCTGTTGCTAGCTTGTTTTGTTTTGCTAGTTTGTTGCTAGCTTGTTGTCATAAACGTGTTGTTGTTAGCTTGCTGTTGCTAGCTTGTTGTTTTTTGCTAGTTTGTTGTTAGCTTGTTGTTGCCAGCTTGTGGTTGTTTGCTAGTTTGTTACTATCTTATTTTTAGCTTGTTGTTGTTTGCTAGTTTGTTGCTAGCTTGTTTTTGTTTGCTAGTTTGTTGCTAGCTTGTTGTTGTGAACTTGTTTTTTTCTAGTTTGTTGTTAGCTTGTTGTCGTTAGCTTGATGTTGCGAGCTTGTTGTTGTTTGCTAGTTTGTTGCTAGCTTGTTGTTAGCTTGTTTTTGTTAGTTTATTGTTGCTAGCTTATTGTTTGCTAATTTGTTGCTAGCTTGTTGTTAACTTGTTGTCTTTTGCTAGTTTGTTGTTAGCTTGTTTTAGCTTGTTGTTGCCAGCTTGTTGTTTGCTAGTTTGTTGCTAGCTTGTTGTCATTAACTTGTTGTTAGCTTGCTGTTGCTAGCTTGTTACTAGCTTGTTGTTGTTAACGTGTTGTTTTTTGTTAGTTTGTTGTTGCCAGCTTGTTGTTGTTTGCTAGTTTGTTGCTAGCTTACTTTTAGCTTGTTGTTGTTTGCTAGTTTGTTGCTAGCTTGTTGTTGTTAGCTTGCTGTTGCTAGCTTGTTGTTGTTTGCTAGTTTGTTGCTAGCTTGTTGGTGTTAACTTGTTTTTTTCTAGTTTGTTGTCAGCTTGTTGTTGTCAGCATGTTGTTGTTTGCTAGTTTGTTGCTAGCTTGTTGTCGTTAACTTGTTGTTGTTGTTGTTAGCTTGCTGTTGCCAGCTTGTTGTTGTTAGCTTGTTGTTGCTAGCTAGTTTGTTGTTAGCTTGTCGTTGCCAGCTTGTTGTTGTTTGCTTGTTTGTTGTGAGCTTTTTGTTGCTAGCTTGCTGTGCATTGCCCGTTGAGTATTATTGATCCGCCAATTACCACCGGGGTCAAAGTTGGGCCACGATCGAAAAGGAGCGATTATGCTTTGACCCTTTTCACTTCCGACAGCCACCAATTGGCTGTTCATGTGCGCGAGTTCGTTTCCGTGCGTTTTCTAGTACCCGAAATGGCGTCAGCGTTCTATTCCGGTGCGACAGCCGGCCGGCAACAGAGCGAGAGGACGGTATGTGAGAATGTCGCAACAGAGCGATGGCTGAGCTCGGCGGCGGAAGCAGAGATGGCGGTTCTCTTGTTTCAGGGGTCACGGGGTCATTTAGTTTGGTGCCAGTGGAGCTAGCAAGCCTGCTAGCTGGCGGCATTCCAGGACATCAACACTGTGGTTTTTATCTTTCACACCTTGTCAATACATCTTTTTTTTTTTCCAATAAAACTTAATTGCAGCAAGAAGCAAACAACCGCCAGTGACGCATCGTTGATGTTTCTTTCAACATGTGTGCTTTCCCCAAATGACAACTTAACACTTCAGCAAAAAACCATGAGTCATCATTTCTCTGAAAAATCTACTTTGGGTTTGAGTGAGAGCAAACTGGCAGATGAAGGAATATTTGACAAGTTAACCACACAGCAAACTAATAATACAGCATCCAACTGATCAATAATCAATGAAGGTGTGACGCCTGCGTGAAGTTGACCCCCTTTTTATTGCAACAAGTCAAATGACACGTTTGTGCTGCAAATGTTTTTGTATTGTTATTATAGGTTTTATCTCAAGTTATCATAGTTTTGATGTTTTAACCTATTATCATTTATATTATTAAGAAGGTATTATTCAGCACCAAACCCCCCCCCCCCCCCCCCCCCACCACCTTGTCAAAGTCTCCCCAAACTTGTTCCAATCATTTGTGCTGCAAACATTTTTTCATTATAATAGTTTTTATGTAATTAACATGTTATAGTTTTTATGTTATTAACATGTTATTGTTTTTATATTAACATTTTGTTTTTATGTTATTACCATATTATTGTTTTTGTTATTAACATGTTATTGTTTTTATGTTATTACCATGCTATTGTTTTTGTTTAAAACATATTGTTTTTACATTAACATGTTATTGTTTTTATTTTAACATGTTATTGTTTTTATGCTATTAACATGTTATTTTTTATGTTGACATGTTTTTGTTTTTATGTTATTAACATGTTGTAGCTTTTATGTTATTAACATGTTATGATTTTTATCTTAACATGTTATATTTTTTACGTTATTAACATGTTTTTGTTTTATGTAATTAACATGTTATTGTTTTGATGTTATTAACATGTTATAGTGTTTGTTATTAACATGTTTTTTATGTTAACATGTAGTTTTTATCTTATTAACATGTTATATTTTTCATGTTATTGACATGTTTTTGTTTTTATATTTTCAACATGTTATTGTTTTTATGTTAACATATCGTTTTTATGTTACTAACATGTTATTGTTTTTATATTATTGCCATGTTATTGTTTTTGTTATTAACATGTTATTTTTTATGTTGACACGTTTTGTTTTTATGTTATGTTATTAACATGTTATTGTTTTATATTATTACCATGTTTTTATCTTAACATGTTATTGTTTTTATGTTATTAACATGTTATTTATGTTGACAAGTTTTTGTTTTTATGTTAACATGTTGTAGCTTTTATGTTAACATGTTATGATTTTTATCTTAACATGTTATTTTTTTATGTTATTAACATGTTATATTTTTATTAGTTTGAACATTTGAGCTTTTTTCTTTACGTACCATTTTGTTCTCTTTTTTTTTTTTTTTTCCTTTTTAATGTTATTTCCCCAAATGTAAGAATATAATAAAAATAATACAATTGCATAGCTTGTTGTTTGCTAGTTTTTTTGCTAGCTTGATGTTGTTGGCTTGTTTTTGTTAGTTTATTGTTGCTAGCTTGTTGTTTGCTATTTTGTTGCTAGCTTGTTGTTGTTTGCTAGTTTGTTGCTAGCTTGTTGTTGTTTGCTAGTTTGTTGCTAGCTTGTTGTTTGCTAGTTTGTTGCTAGCTTGTTGTTTGCTAGTTTGTTAGCTTGTTGTCGTTAACTTGTTAGCTTGCTGTTGCTAGCTTGTTGTTTGCTAGTTTGTTGCTAGCTTGTTGTTGTTAGCTTGTTATTGCTAACTAGTTGTTGTTTGCTAGTTTGTTGCTAGCTTGTTGTTGTTTGCTAGTTTGTTGCTAGCTTGTTGTTTGCTAGTTTGTTAGCTTTTTGTCGTTAACTTGTTGTTAGCTTGCTGTTGCTAGCTTGTTGTTTGCTAGTTTGTTGCTAGCTTGTTGTTTGCTAGTTTGTTGTTGCTAACTTGTTGTTGTTCGTAGGGTTTGTTGCTAGTTTGTTGTTGTTTGCTAGCTTGTTGTTGTCGTTAGCTTGTTGTCGTTAACTTGTTGTTGTTAGCTTGCTGTTGCTAGCTTGTTGTTTGCTAGTTTGTTGCTAGCTTGTTAGCTTTTTGTCGTTAACTTCTTGTTGTTAGCTTACTGTTGCTAGCTTGTTGTTAGCTAGTTTGTTGCTAGCTTGTTGTTAGCTTGTTGTTGCTAACTTGTTGTTTGCTAGTTTGTTGTTAGCTTGTTGTCGTTAACTTGTTGTTGGTAGCTTGATGTTGCAAGCTTGTTGTTGTTGTTGTTGTTTGCTAGTTTGTTGCTAGCTTGTTGTTGTTAGCTTCTTTGTGTTAGTTTATTGTTGCTAGCTTGTTGTTTGCTAGTTTGTTGCTTGCTTGTTGTTGTTTGCTAGTTTGTTGCTAGCTTGTTGTTAGCTTGTTGTTGTTAGCTTGTTGTTTGCTAGTTTGTTGCTAGCTTGTTGTTGTTAGCTTGTTATTGCTAACTTGTTGTTTATTGTTTATTGTTTATTGAATGGATCCCCATTAGCTGACGCCAAGGCGACTGCTAGTCTTCCTGGGGTCCATATAGGAGCATACAAAATGAAAAATGCAAAGAATACATGCAATAACAGACATTATACAATGGAAAAATACAACATAAGATAAAAAGCTAGTTAAAACCAGTATTAAAAATTCTCGTCATGTGGGCAGCTGCAATAGGTGTATCTTCAAAGCTGTCTTGAATGACAATTTACTTTGTGAGAGATTAATGTGAGATGGCAACCCATTCCAAAATGATGTACATCTATACATGACTGTATGTTTGAGGAGATTGTTGTTTGCTAGTTTGTTGCTAGCTTGTTGTTGTTTGCTAGTTTGTTGCTAGCTTGTTGTTGTTTGCTAGTTTGTTAGCTTTTTGTCGTTAACTTGTTGTTAGCTGGCTGTTGCTAGCTTATTGTTTGCTAGTTTGTTGCTAGCTTGTTGTTTGCTAGTTTGTTGTTGCTAACTTGTTGTTGTTCGTAGGGTTTGTTGCTAGTTTGTTGTTGTTTGCTAGCTTGTTGTTGTCGTTAGCTTGTTGTCGTTAACTTGTTGTTGTTAGCTTGCTGTTGCTAGCTTGTTGTTTGCTAGTTTGTTGCTAGCTTGTAAGCTTTTTGTCGTTAACTTCTTGTTGTTAGCTTACTGTTGCTAGCTTGTTGTTAGCTAGTTTGTTGCTAGCTTGTTGTTAGCTTGTTGTTGCTAACTTATTGTTTGCTAGTTTGTTGTTAGCTTGTTGTCGTTAACTTGTTGTTGGTAGCTTGATGTTGCAAGCTTGTTGTTGTTGTTGTTGTTTGCTAGTTTGTTGCTAGCTTGTTGTTGTTAGCTTCTTTGTGTTAGTTTATTGTTGCTAGCTTGTTGTTTGCTAGTTTGTTGCTTGCTTGTTGTTGTTTGCTAGTTTGTTGCTAGCTTGTTGTTAGCTTGTTGTTGTTAGCTTGTTGTTTGCTAGTTTGTTGCTAGCTTGTTGTTGTTAGCTTGTTATTGCTAACTTGTTGTTGTTTGCTAGTTTGTTGCTAGCTTGTTGTTGTTTGCTAGTTTGTTGCTAGCTTGTTGTTGTTTGCTAGTTTGTTAGCTTTTTGTCGTTAACATGTTGTTAGCTTGCTGTTGCTAGCTTGTTGTTTGCTAGTTTGTTGCTAGCTTGTTGTTTGCTAGTTTGTTGTTGCTAACTTGTTGTTGTTCGTAGGGTTTGTTGCTAGTTTGTTGTTGTTTGCTAGCTTGTTGTTGTCGTTAGCTTGTTGTCGTTAACTTGTTGTTGTTAGCTTGCTGTTGCTAGCTTGTTGTTTGCTAGTTTGTTGCTAGCTTGTTAGCTTTTTGTCGTTAACTTCTTGTTGTTAGCTTACTGTTGCTAGCTTGTTGTTAGCTAGTTTGTTGCTAGCTTGTTGTTAGCTTGTTGTTGCTAACTTGTTGTTTGCTAGTTTGTTGTTAGCTTGTTGTCGTTAACTTGTTGTTGGTAGCTTGATGTTGCAAGCTTGTTGTTGTTGTTGTTTGCTAGTTTGTTGCTAGCTTGTTGTTGTTAGCTTCTTTGTGTTAGTTTATTGTTGCTAGCTTGTTGTTTGCTAGTTTGTTGCTTGCTTGTTGTTGTTTGCTAGTTTGTTGCTAGCTTGTTGTTAGCTTGTTGTTTGCTAGTTTGTTGCTAGCTTGTTGTTGTTAGCTTGTTATTGCTAACTTGTTGTTGTTTGCTAGTTTGTTGCTAGCTTGTTGTTGTTTGCTAGTTTGTTGCTAGCTTGTTGTTGTTTGCTAGTTTGTTAGCTTTTTGTCGTTAACTTGTTGTTAGCTTGCTGTTGCTAGCTTGTTGTTTGCTAGTTTGTTGCTAGCTTGTTGTTTGCTAGTTTGTTGTTGCTAACTTGTTGTTGTTCGTAGGGTTTGTTGCTAGTTTGTTGTTGTTTGCTAGCTTGTTGTTGTCGTTAGCTTGTTGTCGTTAACTTGTTGTTGTTAGCTTGCTGTTGCTAGCTTGTTGTTTGCTAGTTTGTTGCTAGCTTGTTGTTAGCTTTTTGTCGTTAACTTCTTGTTGTTAGCTTACTGTTGCTAGCTTGTTGTTAGCTAGTTTGTTGCTAGCTTGTTGTTAGCTTGTTGTTGCTAACTTGTTGTTTGCTAGTTTGTTGTTAGCTTGTTGTCGTTAACTTGTTGTTGGTAGCTTGATGTTGCAAGCTTGTTGTTGTTGTTGTTGTTTGCTAGTTTGTTGCTAGCTTGTTGTTGTTAGCTTCTTTGTGTTAGTTTATTGTTGCTAGCTTGTTGTTTGCTAGTTTGTTGCTTGCTTGTTGTTGTTTGCTAGTTTGTTGTTAGCTTGTTGTTAGCTTGTTGTTGTTAGCTTGCTGTTGCTAGCTTGTTGTTTTTTGCTAGTTTGTTGTTAGCTTGTTATATTTTTTATGTTAGTAACATGTTTTTGTTTTATGTAATGAACATGTAGTTTTTATGTTAACATGTTTTTATGTTAACATGTAGTGTTTATCATATCAATATGTTATTTTTATGTTATTAACATGTTTAGTTTTTGTTAAAATGTTTTTGTTTTGTTATTAACATGTTATTGTTTTGATGTTAACATGTTTTTGTTTTTTATGTTAACATGTTATTGTTTTGATGTTATTAACATGTTGTATTTTTTATCGTATTAACCAGTGACGTGCAGTCACTAGAGTGCAAGGCGCTAACCAGCAGCCATCAGGAGCAAGGGGTGAAGTGTCTTGCCCAAGGACACAATAAGTAAAGGTAAGACCATAATAACATTTTTTTTTTAATTAAATGTGCTTTTTTGTGTGCTACAGTTTGTATGTGTAAAGTTAAAGTTAAGTTAAAGTACCAATGATTGTCACACACACACTAGGTGTGGTGAAATTTGTCCTCTGCATTTGACCCATCCCCTTGTTCACCCCCTGGGAGGTGAGGGGAGCAGTGGGCAGCAGCGGCGCCGCGCCCAGGAATAATTTTTGGTGATTTAATAACCCCCAATTCCAAGCCTTGATGCTGAGTGCCAAGCAGGGAAGAATGCTGGTATGAGCTTTTAAACATAACCCGTTAACTGCTGCCAATCAAATGGTGAATAAGATACTCTTTAGGGTTCATATGTTTGTAAATCTGACAGCCATCAACCTCACCGCACGTCACTGGTATTAACATATTATAGTTTTTATCGTATTAACATGTTATAGTTCTTATCATATCAATATGTTATATTTTTTATGTTATCATGTTAGTTTTTATCATATCAATATGTTATATTTTCTGTTATTAACATGTTTTAGTTTTTATGTTATTAACATGTTTGTTTTTTGTGTAATTAACATGTTTGTTTTTTATGTTAACATGTTTGTTTTTTGTTATTAACATGGTATTGTTTTGATGTTATTAACATGTTAGTTTTTATCATATCAATATGTTATCATTTTTATGTTATTAACATGTTATTGTTTTGATATTAACATGTTATAGTCTTTGTGTTATTCGAGTCATACCAAAGACTAAAAATGGGACCCATTACCTCTCTGCTTGGCACTCAGCATCAAGGGTTGGAATTGGGGGTTAAATCAACCAAAAATTATTCCCGGGCGTGGCCACCGCTGCTGCTCACTGCTCCCCTCACCTCCCAGGGGGTGAACAAGGGGATGTGTCAAATGCAGAGGACAAATTTCACCACACCTAGTGTGTGTGTGTGTGTGTGACAATCATTGGTACTTTAACTTTAACTTTATTAACATGTTATTGTTTTGATGTTAACATGTTATTGTTTTGATGTTAACATGTTATTGTTTTGATATGATTAACATGTCATAGTTTAAAAAAAATCTTATTAACATTATAGTTTTTATGTTATTGACATTTTTGTTTTGATATCATGTTATAGTTTTTATCGCATTAACATGTTATTGTTCTTATATCAATGTTATATTTTTTATGTTAACATGTTACAGTTTTTATCATATCAATATGTGATATTTTCTATGTTATTAACATGTTTTAGGTTTCATGTTATCAAAATGTTTTTGTTTTGTATGTTATTGACATGTTTTTGTTTTGATGTTATTAACATGTTATAGTTTTTATGTTATTGACATGTTTAGGTTTCATGTTATTAACATGTTTTTGTTTTGATTTTAGTAACATGTTATAGTTTTTACAAACGCCGTTTCCATATGAGTTGGGAAATTGTGTTAGATGTAAATATAAACGGAATACAATGATTTGCAAATCATTTTCAACCCATATTCATTTGAATAAGCTACAAAGACAACCTATTTGATGTTCAAACTGATAATGTTTTTTTTGCAAATGATCATTAACTTTAGAATTTGATGCCAGCAACACGTGACAAAGAAGTTGGGAAAGGTGGCAATAAATACTGATAAAGTTGAGGAATGCTCATCAAACACTTATTTGGAACATCCCACAGGTGTGCAGGCTAATTGGGAACAGGTGGGTGCCATGATTGGGTATAAAAACAGCTTCCCAAAAAATGCTCAGTCTTTCACAAGAAAGGATGGGGCGAGGTACACCCCTTTGTCCACAACTGCGTGAGCAAATAGTCAAACAGTTTAAGAACAACGTTTCTCAAAGTGAAATTGCAAGAAATTTAGGGATTTCAACATCTATGGTCCATAATATCATCAAAAGGTTCAGAGAATCTGGAGAAATCACTCCACGTAAGCGGCATGGCCGGAAACCAACATTGAATGACCGTGACCTTCGATCCCTCAGACGACACTGTATCAAAAACCGACATCAATCTCTAAAGGATATCACCACATGGGCTCAGGAACACTTCAGAAAACCACTGTCACTAAATACAGTTTATCGCTACATCTGTAAGTGCAAGTTAAAGCTCTACTATGCAAAGCGAAAGCCATTTATCAACAACATCCAGAAACGCCGCCGGCTTCTCTGGGCCCGAGATCATCAAAGGTGGACTCATGCAAAGTGGAAAAGTGTTCTGTGGTCTGACGAGTCCACATTTCAAATTGTTTTTGGAAATATTCGACATCGTGTTATCCGGACCAAAAGGGATGCGAACCATCCAGACTGTTATCGACGCAAAGTTCAAAAGCCAGCATCTGTGATGGTATGGGGGTGCATTAGTGCCCAAGGCATGGGTAACTTACACATCTGTGAAGGCAGCATTAATGCTGAAAGGTACATACAGGTTTTGGAACAACATATGCTGCCATCTAAGCGCCGTCTTTTTCACGGACGCCCCTGCTTATTTCAGCAAGACAATGCCAAGCCACATTCAGCACGTGTTACAACAGCGTGGCTTCGTAAAAAAAGAGTGCGGGTACTTTCCTGGCCTCGCCTGCAGTCCAGACCTGTCTCCCATCGAAAATATGTGGCGCATTATGAAGCGTAAAATACGACAGCGGAGACCCCGGACTGTTGACTGAAGCTCTACATAAAACAAGAATGGGAAAGAATTCCACTTTCAAAGCTTCAACAATTAGTTTCCTCAGTTCCCAATCGTTTATTGAGTGTTGTTAAAAGAAAAGGTGATGTAACACAGTGGTGAACATGCCCTTTCCCAACTACTTTGGCACGTGTTGCAGCCATGAAATTCTAAGTTAATTATTTGCAATAAAAAAAAAAAGTTTGAGTTTGAACATCAAATATCTTGTCTTTGTAGCATATTCAACTGAATATGGGTTGAAAAGGATTTACAAATCATTGTATTCCGTTTATATTTACATCTAACACAATTTCCCAACTCATATGGAAACGGAGTTTGTATGTTATTCACATGTTTTTGTTTTTATGTTATTAACATGTTATAGTTTTTAGGTTAGTAATGCTTTATGATTCATAAAAAGCCCCCTAACTTGTCAAAACCTTTTCAAACTTGTCTAAATTGTTTGTCAAACTATGTTATGGTTTATAGTTTTTATGTTATTAACCTGTTATTATTCACAACCAGCATCCCCTCACCCCCCCTTTGTCAAAATCTCCCCAAATGTGTCCCAAACGTTTGTACTATGTTTGAAGTATTATGTTTTTTTAATGTTACTAACGTTTTATGATTCATAACCATCTTGTGAAAATCTCCCCAAACTTGTCTCAAACGTTTGTGCTGCAAATGTTTTTTGTGTAGCTATTTTAGTTTGGCGTTATTGTTAACGTTTTATCGTTTTTATGTAAATAACGTTTTATAATTGTAATGTAAAGAACGTGTTATTATTCATAACCAGCCCTCACCTGGTCAAAATCCTCCCAAACTTGTCTCAAACGTTTGTATTATTCTGATGCTGGCTCTTGAACTTTGCGCCTAGAACAATCCGGATGGTTCTTTTCCTCTTTGGTCCGGAGGACACGACGTCCACAGTTTCCAAAAACTATTTGAGATGTGGACTCGTCAGACCACAGAACACTTTTACACTTTGCATCAGTCCATCTTAGATGAGCTCGGGCCCAGCGAAGCCGGCGCCGTTTCTGGGTGTTGTTGATAAATGGCTTTAGCTTTGCATAGTAGAGTTTTAACTTGCACTTACAGATGTAGCGACCAACTGTAGTTACTGACAGTGGTTTTCTGAAGTGTTCCTGAGCCCATGTGGTGATATCCTTTACACACCGATGTCGCTTTTTGATGCATTACCGACTGAGGGATCGGAGGTCCGTAATATCATCGCTTACGTGCAGTGATTTCTCCAGATTCTTTGAACCTTTTGATGATGTTACGGACGGTAGATGGTGAAATCCCTAAATTCCTTGCAATAGCTGGTTGAGAAATATTGTTCATAAACTGTTGGACAATTTGCTCACGCATTTGTTCACAAAGTGGTGACCCTCGCCCCATCCTTGTTTGTGAATGACTGAGCATTTCATGGAAGCGGCTTTTATACCCAATCATGGCACCCACCTGTTCCCAATTAGCCTGTTCACCTGTGGGATGTTCCAAATAAGTGTTTGATGAGCATTCCTCAACTTTCTCAGTCTTTTTTGCCACTTGTGCCAGCTTTTTAAAAACATGTTGCAGGCATCAAATTCCAAATGAGCTAATATTTGCAAAAAATAACAAAGTTTTCCAGTTCGAACATTAAATATCTTGTCTTTGCAGTCTATTCAATTGAATATAGGTTGAAAATGATTTGCAAATCAACAAATAATTAACGTAGCACTAGTAATAACTTAAAAACCACCACAACGGCACAAACAAAAATGTTTGCATCACAAATATCGCACGAAGAAATGTCATTTATTATTATTATTTATTTATTTTACTTATGTAAATACTTGCAATGATAGGGGGCCACACAGGTATATCATTGTATTATTGTTTATTTATGTCACTTATTTGAATATCTGTAATTTTAATTGGCCACACAGGTATATTATTATATTATTTATGTCAATTATTTAAATATTTGCAATGATAGGGGGCCACACAGGTATATTATTATATTATTTATGTCAATTATTTAAATATTTGCAATGATAAAAGGTCACACAGGTATATTACTATATGAATTATTTTTTTATGTCAGTTATTTGAATATTTGCAATGATAAGGGGCCACACAAGTATATTATTATATTAATTATTTTAGTTATTTAAATATTTGTAAATACAAGGGGCCACACAGATATATTATTATATTATTTATTTAAATTGTTTTGCATATTTGCAAAGATAAGGGATCCACACAGATATATTATTATATTATTGGATTATTTATTTCAGTTGTTTAAATATTTGTAAAGACAAGCGGCCACACAGGTATATTATTATATTGTTTATTTTAGTGATTTAAATATTTGTAAAGAAAAGGGCCCACACAGGTATATAATAGTATTATTTATTTTAGTCATTTAAATATTTGTAAAGATAAGGGGCCTTACAGGTATATTATTATATCATTTATTTTAATTGTTTAAATATTTGTAAAGATAAGGGGCCACACAGGTATATTATTATAATATTTATTTTAGTCATTTAAATGTTTGTAAAGATAAGGGGCCACACAGCTGTATTATTGTATTATACATTTTAGTTATTTAAATATTTGCAAAAATAAGGGGCCACACAGGTATACTATTATATTATTTATTTTAGTTATTTAAATATTTGTAAAGATAAGGGGGCACACAGGTATACTGTTACATGATCTATTTTAGTCACTTAAATATTTGTTAAAATAAGGGTACATTACAAAATGATCTGTTTTAGTTATTTAAATATTTGCAAAGATAAGGGGCCACACAGGTATACTATTATATTATATATTTTAGTTATTTAAATATGTGCAAATATAAGGCGGCCACACAGGTATATTATTATATTTATTTTAGTCATTTAAATATTTGCAAAGATAAGGGGCCACACAGTTATATTATTATATTATATATGTTAGTTATTTAAATATTTGCAAAGATAAGGGGCCACACAAGTGTATTATTATATTATTTATTTTAGTTATTTAAATATTTGCAAATATAAGGGGCCACACAGGTATATTATTATATTATGTATTTTAGTTATTTAAATATTTGCAAAGATAAGGGGCCACACAGGTATATTATTATAATATTTATTTTAGTCATTTAAATGTTTGCAAAGATAAGGGGCGACACAGCTATATTATTGTATTATACATTTTAGTTATTTAGATATTTGCAAAAATTAGGGGCCACACAGGTATACTATTATATTATTAATTTTAGTTATTTGAATATTTGTAAAAATAAGGGGGCACACAGGTATACTATTATATTATCTATTTTAGTCATTTAAATATTTGTAAAGATAAAGGGGCCACACAGGTATATTATTATATCATCTATTTTAGTCATTTAAATATTTGTTAAAATAAGGGTATATTAGTAAATGATCTATTTTAGTTGTTTAAATATTTGCAAAGATAAGGGCCACACAGGTATATTATTATATTATCTATTTTAGTCATTTAAAGATTTGTTATAATAAGGGTATATTACAAAATTATCTGTTTTAGTTATTTAAATATGTGCAAAGATAAGGGGGACACACAGGTATATTATTATAATATGTATTTTAGTTATTTAAATATTTGCAAAGATAAGGGGCCACACAGGTATATTATTATAATATTTATTTTAGTCATTTAAATGTTTGCAAAGATAAGGGGCGACACAGCTATATTATTGTATTATACATTTTAGTTATTTAGATATCTGCAAAAATTAGGGGCCACACAGGTATACTATTATATTATTAATTTTAGTTATTTGAATATTTGCAAAGATAAGGGGCCACACAGGTATATTATTATAATATTTATTTTAGTCATTTAAATGTTTGCAAAGATAAGGGGCGACACAGCTATATTATTGTATTATACATTTTAGTTATTTAGATATTTGCAAAAATTAGGGGCCACACAGGTATACTATTATATTATCTATTTTAGTCATTTAAATATTTGTAAAGATAAAGGGGCCACACAGGTATATTATTATATTATCTATTTTAGTCATTTAAATATTTGTTAAAATAAGGGTATATTAGTAAATGATCTATTTTAGTTGTTTAAATATTTGCAAAGATAAGGGCCACACAGGTATATTATTATATTATCTATTTTAGTCATTTAAAGATTTGTTATAATAAGGGTATATTACAAAATTATCTGTTTTAGTTATTTAAATATGTGCAAAGATAAGGGGGACACACAGGTATATTATTATAATATTTATTTTAGTGATTTAAATATTTGCAAAGATAAGGGGCCACACAGTTATATTATTATATTATATATGTTAGTTATTTAAATATTTGCAAAGATAAGGGGCCACACAAGTGTATTATTATATTATTTATTTTAGTTATTTAAATATTTGCAAAGATAAGGGGCCACACAGGTATATTATTATAATATGTATTTGTTATTTAAATATTTGTAAAGATAAGGGGTCATAAAAGCATATTATTGTATTATTTATTTTAGTTATTTAAGTATTTGTAAAAAAAAAAATAAGGGCCCACACAGGTATATTATTATATTATTTATTTTAGTTATTTAAATATTTGCAAAGATAAAGGGGCCACACAGGTATATTATTGTATCATTTATTTTAGTCATTTAAATATTTGTAAAGATAAGGGGCCACATAGGTATATTATTATATTATTTATTTTAGTTGTTTAAATATTTGCAAAGATAAGGGGACACACAGGTATATTATTTTATTATTTATTTTAGTTGTTTAAATATTTGCAAAGATAAGGGGCCACATAGGTATATTATTATATTGTTTATTTTAGTTATTGAAATATTTGCAAAGATCAGGGGCCACATAGGTATATTATTATGTTATTTATTTTAGTTGTTTAAATATTTGTAAAGATAAGGGGGCCACACGGGTAAAATTAATATTTTATTTTTTTCACTATTTAAATATTTGCAAAGATAAAGGGGCCACACAGGTATATTATCATACTATCTATTTTAGTTATTTAAATATTTGTAAAGATAAAGGGCCACACAGGTATATTATTATAATATTTATTTTAGTTGTTCAAATATTTTTAAAGATAAGGGGCCGCACAGGTATATTATTATAATATTTACTTTAGTCATTTAAATATTTGCAAAGATAAAGGGGCCACACAGATATATTATTATATTATTTATTTAAATTGTTTTGAATATTTGCAAAGATAAGGGATCCACACAGATATATTATTATATTATTGGATTATTTATTTCAGTTGTTTAAATATTTGTAAAGACAAGCGGCCACACAGGTATATTATTATATTGTTTATTTTAGTGATTTAAATATTTGTAAAGAAAAGGGCCCACACAGGTATATAATTGTATTATTTCTTTTAGTCATTTAAATATTTGTAAAGATAAGGGGCCACACAGCTATATTATTGTATTATACATTTTAGTTATTTAAATATTTGCAAAAATAAGGGGCCACACAGGTATACTATTATATTATTTATTTTAGTTATTTAAATATTTGTAAAGATAAGGGGGCACACAGGTATACTATTATATGATCTATTTTAGTCACTTAAATATTTGTTAAAATAAGGGTATATTACAAAATTATCTGTTTATTTAAATATTTGCAAAGATAAGGGGCCACACAAGTATATTATTATATTATCTATTTTAGTCACTTAAATATTTGTTAAAATAAGGGTACATTACAAAATGATCTGTTTTAGTTATTTAAATATTTGCAAAGATAAGGGGCCACACAGGTATACTATTATATTATATATTTTAGTTATTTAAATATGTGCAAAGATAATGCGGCCACACAGGTATATTATTACAATATTTATTTGAGTCATTTAAATATTTGCAAAGATAAGGGGCCACACAGTTATATTATTATATTATATATGTTAGTTATTTAAATATTTGCAAAGATAAGGGGCCACACAAGTGTATTATTATATTATTTATTTTAGTTATTTAAATATTTGCAAATATAAGGGGCCACACAGGTATATTATTATATTATGTATTTTAGTTATTTAAATATTTGCAAAGATAAGGGGCCACACAGGTATATTATTATATTTATTTTAGTCATTTAAATGTTTGCAAAGATAAGGGGCCACACAGCTATATTATTGTATTATACATTTTAGTTATTTAAATATTTGCAAAAATAAGGGGCCACACAGGTATACTATTATATTATTAATTTTAGTTATTTGAATATTTGTAAAGATAAGGGGGCACACAGGTATACTATTATATTATCTATTTTAGTCATTTAAATATTTGTAAAGATAAAGGGGCCACACAGGTATATTATTATATTATGTATTTTAGTCATTTAAATATTTGTTAAAATAAGGGTATATTAGTAAATGATCTATTTTAGTTGTTTAAATATTTGCAAAGATAAGGGCCACACAGGTATATTATTATATTATCTATTTTAGTCATTTAAAGATTTGTTATAATAAGGGTATATTACAAAATTATCTGTTTTAGTTATTTAAATATGTGCAAAGATAAGGGGGACACACAGGTATATTATTATAATATTTATTTTAGTCATTTAAATATTTGCAAAGATAAGGGGCCACACAGTTATATTATTATATTATATATGTTAGTTATTTAAATATTTGCAAAGATACGGGGCCACACAAGTGTATTATTATATTATTTATTTTAGTTATTTAAATATTTGCAAAGATAAGGGGCCACACAGGTATTTCTTTATATATGTATTTGTTATTTAAATATTTGCAAAGATAAGGGGTCATAAAAGCATATTATTGTATTATTTATTTTAGTTATTTAAGTATTTGTAAAAAAAAAAAATAAGGGGCCACACAGGTATATTATTATATTATTTATTTTAGTTATTTAAATATTTGCAAAGATAAAGGGGCCACACAGGTATATTATTGTATCATTTATTTTAGTCATTTGAATATTTGTAAAGATAAGGGGCCACATAGGTATATTATTATATTATTTATTTTAGTTGTTTAAATATTTGCAAAGATAAGGGGACACACAGGTATATTATTTTATTATTTATTTTAGTTGTTTAAATATTTGCAAAGATAAGGGGACACACAGGTATATCATTATTTTAGTTATATAAATATTTGTAAAGATAAGGGGCCACACAGGTATATTGTTGTATTAATTATTTTAGTCATTTAAATATTTGTAAAGATAAGGGGCCACACAGCTATATCATTATATTCATTATTTTAGGAATTTAAATATTTGTAAAAATAAGGGCCCTTATTTTTAGCCATTTAAATATTTGTAAAGATAAGGGGCCACACAGGTATATTATTATATTATTTATTTTAGTTATTTAAATATTTGCAAAGATAAGGGGCCACATAGGTATATTATTATATTGTTTATTTTAGTTATTGAAATATTTGCAAAGATCAGGGGCCACATAGGTATATTATTATGTTATTTATTTTAGTTGTTTAAATATTTGTAAAGATAAGGGGGCCACACGGGTAAAATTAATATTTTATTTTTTTCACTATTTAAATATTTGCAAAGATAAAGGGGCCACACAGGTATATTATTATACTATTTATTTTAGTTATTTAAATATTTGTAAAGATAAAGGGCCACACAGGTATATTATTATAATATTTATTTTAGTTGTTCAAATATTTTTAAAGATAAGGGGCCGCACAGGTATATTATTATAATATTTATTTTAGTCATTTAAATATTTGCAAAGATAAAGGGGCCACACAGCTATATTATTATATTATATATTTTAGTTATTTAAATATTTGCAAAAATAATGGGCCACACTGGTATACTATTATATTATTTATTTTAGTTATTTAAATATTTGTAAAAAATAAAGGGGGCACACAAGTATATTATTATATTATTTATTTTAGTCATTTAAATATTTGCAAAGATAAGGGGCGACATAGGTATATTATTATATTATTCATTTTAGTTGTTTAAATATTTGTAAAGATAAGGAGCCACACAGGTATTTTATTATAATATTTATTTTAGTCATTTAAATATTTGCAAAGATAAGGGGCCACACAGCTATATTATTAGATTATATATTTTAGTTTTTTAAATATTTGCAAAGATAAGGGGCCCACACAGGTATATTATTATGTTATCTATTTTGTTTATTTAAATATTTGCAACGATAAGGGGCCACACAGGTATATTATTATATTATTTATTTTAGTCATTTAAATATTTGCAAAGATAAGGGGCCACACAGGTATATTATTATAATATTTATTTTAGTCATTTAAATATTTGCAAAGATAAGGGGCCACACCGTTATATTATTTATTTTAGTTATTTAAATATTTGTAAAGATAAGAGCCCACACAGGTATAATATTATAATATTTATTTTAGTTATTTAAATATTTGCAAAGATAAGGGGCCACATAGGTATATTATTATATTGTTTATTTTAGTTATTGAAATATTTGCAAAGATCAGGGGCCACATAGGTATATTATTATGTTATTTATTTTAGTTGTTTAAATGTTTGTAAAGATAAGGGGGCCACACGGGTAAAATTAATATTTTATTTTTTTCACTATTTAAATATTTGCAAAGATAAAGGGGCCACACAGGTATATTATTATACTATTTATTTTAGTTATTTAAATATTTGTAAAGATAAAGGGCCACACAGGTATATTATTATAATATTTATTTTAGTTGTTCAAATATTTTTAAAGATAAGGGGCCGCACAGGTATATTATTATAATATTTATTTTAGTCATTTAAATATTTGCAAAGATAAAGGGGCCACACAGCTATATTATTATATTATATATTTTAGTTATTTAAATATTTGCAAAAATAATGGGCCACACTGGTATACTATTATATTATTTATTTTAGTTATTTAAATATTTGTAAAAATAAAGGGGGCACACAAGTATATTATTATATTATTTATTTTAGTCATTTAAATATTTGCAAAGATAAGGGGCGACATAGGTATATTATTTATTTTAGTTGTTTAAATATTTGTAAAGATAAGGAGCCACACAGGTATTTTATTATAATATTTATTTTAGTCATTTAAATATTTGCAAAGATAAGGGGCCACACAGCTATATTATTAGATTATATATTTTAGTTTTTTAAACATTTGCAAAGATAAGGGGCCCACACAGGTATATTATTATATTATCTATTTTGTTTATTTAAATATTTGCAAAGATAAGGGGCCACACAGGTATATTATTTATTTTAGTCATTTAAATATTTGCAAAGATAAGGGGCCACACAGGTATATTATTATAATATTTATTTTAGTCATTTAAATATTTGCAAAGATAAGGGGCCACACCGTTATATTATTTATTTTAGTTATTTAAATATTTGTAAAGATAAGAGCCCACACAGGTATAATATTATAATATTTATTTTAGTTATTTAAATATTTGCAAAGATAAGGTCCCACACAGGTATCTTTGACTGATCAACTGATCAATAATCAATGAGTCCTGCCTGCGTTAGCCTATGTGTGTTTTAAATGGCGGCGTGCTGTCTTCCTTAATGGCCACATGTGTGTGTGTCATGGCGGCCCGTCTGTCAGCTCAGGTTAACCTGACGCTGAGTGGCCACTCCCCCCCGAGGGCGCTGGGGCCCACGAGGCGGCCTCTCTCTCATCAGCGGCATTAGGCCGCCGTGCGTGATGGCTGCTGACCGCCGGCGCCGGCCGAGCGCGCCCGCCGATGATGTCGGGTCCCGGGCTCACTTGCTGCCAGGAGCGGCGCTCGCTGTCCTGCTGTGAAAGAGTCGGCGCAGGCGACGGCAAAGATAGCGCTAATTTGTGCCGGCCCTCATCAAGGACACCCCGCTAAAACGCCCGCGTGACTCTGAGTCATGGACCGGCGAGGAGATCAGGACAAAGTATTCCAACAAACTTTCCGCTTCTAACTCAGCCCATCTTTTTGTGAACAAAGCCAGATATTAGCATGCTAGGCTAATGATTAAAGACATGTTTACATTCCAACATCCTCATAGTATTAGTGCTTCTCATCATTGGCGCCGATATTTGGCATTTTGACCTATATTGGCATCATCCTTTTTAATCTGTATCGGCCTTCAACAAAATAAAAAAATATAAATACATAAATATATAATTCTCACCCCCCTGCAATGGTGGTCGCCTACAGTACGTCTCCTTTGCTTAAACGTCAAAACTTCCTTTTTTCTGCCGGGAAATCCAGTTTTTGTCCTTCTTCCCTAGCGTTTTCCCGTTTTGTTTTGTTTTGGCTGCCGCAGCGATGAATTCGCTCGACAAGCCTACGCCCGCATCACTCTGAGCGCAGGCTCATTAAAGGAGCGCCACGAGTTTCATGATCAATCAAATAAAAACGCGACGGAGGTGGACGGGCATGAAAATATACCTCTGCCCAAAAATGCTAAATTTTGTGTCAATATCTTGACAAATATGAGATGATTATAGAAGTAAAGAAGAGCAGGCAGCAGCTCACACATTCTCATACTTTCTGTAACATCCAGGAAGAAATTACAGGTAAAAGTTCCCAAACGTTTACTGAGTGTTGTTGAAAGGAAAGGCCATGTAACACAGTGGTGAACATGCCCTTTCCCAACTACTTTGGCACGTGTTGCAGCCATGAAATTCTAAGTTAATTATTACAGGTAAAAGCCAGTAAATTAGAATATTTTGAAAAACTTGATTTATTTCAGTAATTGCATTCAAAAGGTGTAACTTGTACATTATATTTATTCATTGCACACAGACTGATGCATTCAAATGTTTATTTCATTTAATTTTGATGATTTGAAGTGGCAACAAATGAAAATCCAAAATTCCGTGTGTCACAAAATTAGAATATTACTTAAGGCTAATACAAAAAGGGATTTTTAGAAATGTTGGCCAACTGAAAAGTATGAAAATGAAAAATATGAGCATGTACAATACTCAATACTTGGTTGGAGCTCCTTTCGCCTCAATTACTGCGTTAATGCGGCGTGGCATGGAGTCGATGAGTTTCTGGCACTGCTCAGGTGTTATGAGAGCCCAGGTTGCTCTGATAGTGGCCTTCAACTCTTCTGCGTTTTTGGGTCTGGCATTCTGCATCTTCCTTTTCACAATACCCCACAGATTTTTTATGGGGCTAAGGTCAGGGGAGTTGGCGGGCCAATTTAGAACAGAAATACCATGGTCCGTAAACCAGGCACGGGTAGATTTTGCGCTGTGTGCAGGCGCCAAGTCCTGTTGGAACTTGAAATCTCCATCTCCATAGAGCAGGTCAGCAGCAGGAAGCATGAAGTGCTCTAAAACTTGCTGGTAGACGGCTGCGTTGACCCTGGATCTCAGGAAACAGAGTGGACCGACACCAGCAGATGACATGGCACCCCAAACCATCACTGATGGTGGAAACTTTACACTAGACTTCAGGCAACGTGGATCCTGTGCCTCTCCTGTCTTCCTCCAGACTCTGGGACTTCGATTTCCAAAGGAAATGCAAAATTTGCATGGTTGGGTGATGGTTTGGGGTGCCATGTCATCTGCTGGTGTCGGTCCACTCTGTTTCCTGAGATCCAGGGTCAACGCAGCCGTCTACCAGCAAGTTTTAGAGCACTTCATGCTTCCTGCTGCTGACCTGCTCTATGGAGATGGAGATTTCAAGTTCCAACAGGACTTGGCGCCTGCACACAGCGCAAAATCTACCCGTGCCTGGTTTACGGACCATGGTATTTCTGTTCTAAATTGGCCCGCCAACTCCCCTGACCTTAGCCCCATAGAAAATCTGTGGGGTATTGTGAAAAGGAAGATGCAGAATGCCAGACCCAAAAACGCAGAAGAGTTGAAGGCCACTATCAGAGCAACCTGGGCTCTCATAACACCTGAGCAGTGCCAGAAACTCATCGACTCCATGCCACGCCGCATTAACGCAGTAATTGAGGCAAAAGGAGCTCCAACCAAGTATTGAGTATTGTACATGCTCATATTTTTCATTTTCATACTTTTCAGTTGGCCAACATTTCTAAAAATCCCTTTTTTGTATTAGCCTTAAGTAATATTCTAATTTTGTGACACACGGAATTTTGGATTTTCATTTGTTGCCACTTCAAATCATCAAAATTAAATGAAATAAACATTTGAATGCATCAGTCTGTGTGCAACGAATAAATATAATGTACAAGTTACACCTTTTGAATGCAATTACTGAAATAAATCAAGTTTTTCAAAATATTCTAATTTACTGGCTTTTACCTGTATTTGCAAAAAAAAAAAATTAAGTTTATGAGTTTGAACATCAAATATGTTGTCTTTGTAGTGCATTCAGTTGAATATGGGTTGAAAAGGATTTGCAAATCATTGTATTCCGTTTATATTTACAACTTACACAATTTCTCAACTCATATGGAAACGGGGTTGGTACATACATACATACATACATACATATATATATATGCATACATACATATACATACACACACACACACATTTGAAAAGAACAGATTCCAATCGAATTCAGGATGTGGCCGGAATGTGATGCCATAAAATCAGATTTGAAGCACTTTGTAGCGTTTAGACTGGCAGAAAAAAAATCAGATTTGGTGTGCAGTGTAAACGGGGCCTTTGAGGCACTGGTGATTAAAGGTTATAGAAATACATTTGATTGATTGATTGATTGATACACATTTGATTAGATTGGGGATGGCGTGGCGCTGTTGGGGGAGTGGCTGTGCCAGCAACCTGAGGGTTCCCGGTTCGATCCCCACCTTCTACCAACCTCGTCACGTCCGTTGTGTCCTTGAGCAAGACACTTCACCCTTGCTCCTGATGGGTCGTGGTTAGCGCCTTGCACGGCGTCTCCCGCCATCAGTGTGTGAATGAATGGGTGAATGTGGAAATAGTGTCAAAGCGCTTTGAGTACCATGTAGGTAGAAAAGCGCTATACAAGTATAACCCATTTAATTTAATTAGTTGAATATGTTTATTATCATATTCAGCGTAATATTAAAAGGTATAAAAGTGGCCCACCATCCATCAAGATTTTTGTACGCGGCCATTTTTGAAAAGTATGGCTACTAAAAAGATGAAGAATTAAAAATGAGGGTGTGATGATTGATTATTAATAAGTCCTCATTAAACACTCCAGCGAAACCGAGCCCACGTCATTGATTTACGGACTTGATGTCTGGCATGCTGGGCCCACCCACACGGCACCGTGTCAAGGCACTGATATTTATGGGCGGGGGTGGGTGGGACGGCCGCGGTTGGTAGCGGTGGTTGTGTGGGCGAGAGAGGGAGAGTTGGGGGGGGGGGGCAATGGAAAGGCACAGCTGACTTAAAAGTTGAGCAAGAAAGATGACAGGAGGAAAAACTGAATGAATGACTAAAGTGACGACTGAAGCAAAAGTTTCCTTTTTTTTTTTCCAGTAGACTTTCTGTCCCTCAAAGTGCGTTAACCGCACCTCCTCTCGGACCACCAGGAAGTGCTCTTCACGAGACGACTCGTCCACACGAGAGAACAGAGCGCACTAGGCCTCACCAAAAGGTGTCGTACATCCACTTCCTGTATGCACAGGAAGTGCGGGCGTAAATGATTTTTTTTGTTTGTTTGTTTAAAGTTAAGTTAAAGTTATAGTACCAATGATTGTCACACACACACACGAGGTGTGGTTAAATGTGTCCTCTGCATTAGACCCATCCCCTTGTTCACCCCCTGGGAGGTGAGGGGAGCAGTGAGCAGCAGCGGTCGCCACGCCCGGGAATCATTTTTGGTGATTTAACCCCCAATTCCAACCCTTGATGCCAAGTGCCAAGCAGGGAGGTAATGGGTCCCATTTTTTTAAGTCTTTGGTATGACTCGGCCGGGGTTTGAACTCACAACCTACCGATCTCAGGGTGGACACTCTAACCACTAGGCCACTGATTTCATTTGTTTGTTGGATTTTTTTTTACATATACAGTCCAGAAATATAATCAAACATGTCAAATGTTTTTTTCTCCCCCAAACCAGAAACCAACAAAAATAGATACAGTAGGAAGGGCTCCTTTCGCCACGGTTTACCTGACACATGAAACGTGACAAATTCAGGGACGCACTACCCACTTGAGCTGACAGACGGCAGCAGCGTGTCGTATATCTTAAAATGTGTTTGCTGGCAATTCCACTTTTGACCACAGCGTCAGTTGCTATGCAGAGTGGCGCTGTCCATAATTTTCAGCAGACTGCATTGCAAAATGATTACGATGTTAGATAATGCAATATTATTAGATGTTACAATATTAGATATTACACTATTAATAGATACAATATTTTTAGATACATAACGATATTATTATATATTACAATTGTACAGGTAAAAGCCAGTAAATTAGAATATTTTGAAAAACTTGATTTATTTCAGTAATTGCATTCAAAAGGTGTAACTTGTACATTATATTTATTCATTGCACACAGACTGATGCATTCAAATGTTTATTTCATTTAATTTTGATGATTTGAAGTGGCAACGAATGAAAATCCAAAATTCCGTGTGTCACAAAATTAGAATATTACTTAAGGCTAATACAAAAAAGGGATTTTTAGAAATGTTGGCCAACTGAAAAGTATGAAAATGAAAAATATGAGCATGTACAATACTCAATACTTGGTTGGAGCTCCTTTTGCCTCAATTACTGCGTTAATGCGGCGTGGCATGGAGTCGATGAGTTTCTGGCACTGCTCAGGTGTTATGAGAGCCCAGGTTGCTCTGATAGTGGCCTTAAACTCTTCTGCGTTTTTGGGTCTGGCATTCTGCATCTTCCTTTTCACAATACCCCACAGATTTTCTATGGGGCTAAGGTCAGGGGAGTTGGCGGGCCAATTTAGAACAGAAATACCATGGTCCGTAAACCAGGCACGGGTAGATTTTGCGCTGTGTGCAGGCGCCAAGTCCTGTTGGAACTTGAAATCTCCATCTCCATAGAGCAGGTCAGCAGCAGGAAGCATGAAGTGCTCTAAAACTTGCTGGTAGACGGCTGCGTTGACCCTGGATCTCAGGAAACAGAGTGGACCGACACCAGCAGATGACATGGCACCCCAAACCATCACTGATGGTGGAAACTTTACACTAGACTTCAGGCAACGTGGATCCTGTGCCTCTCCTGTCTTCCTCCAGACTCTGGGACCTCGATTTCCAAAGGAAATGCAAAATTTGCATGGTTGGGTGATGGTTTGGGGTGCCATGTCATCTGCTGGTGTCGGTCCACTCTGTTTCCTGAGATCCAGGGTCAACGCAGCCGTCTACCAGCAAGTTTTAGAGCACTTCATGCTTCCTGCTGCTGACCTGCTCTATGGAGATGGAGATTTCAAGTTCCAACAGGACTTGGCGCCTGCACACAGCGCAAAATCTACCCGTGCCTGGTTTACGGACCATGGTATTTCTGTTCTAAATTGGCCCGCCAACTCCCCTGACCTTAGCCCCATAGAAAATCTGTGGGGTATTGTGAAAAGGAAGATGCAGAATGCCAGACCCAAAAACGCAGAAGAGTTGAAGGCCACTATCAGAGCAACCTGGGCTCTCATAACACCTGAGCAGTGCCAGAAACTCATCGACTCCATGCCACGCCGCATTAACGCAGTAATTGAGGCAAAAGGAGCTCCAACCAAGTATTGAGTATTGTACATGCTCATATTTTTCATTTTCATACTTTTCAGTTGGCCAACATTTCTAAAAATCCCTTTTTTGTATTAGCCTTAAGTAATATTCTAATTTTGTGACACACGGAATTTTGGATTTTCATTTGTTGCCACTTCAAATCATCAAAATTAAATGAAATAAACATTTGAATGCATCAGTCTGTGTGCAATGAATAAATATAATGTACAAGTTACACCTTTTGAATGCAATTACTGAAATAAATCAAGTTTTTCAAAATATTCTAATTTACTGGCTTTTACCTGTAAGTTAAAGTTATAGTACCAATGATTGTCACACACACACACACACACGAGGTGTGGTTAAATGTGTCCTCTGCATTAGACCCATCCCCTTGTTCACCCCCTGGGAGGTGAGGGGAGCAGTGAGCAGCAGCGGTCGCCACGCCCGGGAATCATTTTTGGTGATTTAACCCCCAATTCCAACCCTTGATGCCAAGTGCCAAGCAGGGAGGTAATGGGTCCCATTTTTATAGTCTTTGGTGTGACTCGGCCGGGGTTTGAACTCACAACCTACCGATCTCAGGGTGGACACTCTAACCACTAGGCCACTGATTTCATTTGTTTGTTGGATTTTTTTTTACATATACAGTCCAGAAATATAATCAAACATGTCAAATGTTTTTTTCTCCCCCAAACCAGAAACCAACAAAAATGGATACAGTAGGAAGGGCTCCTTTCGCCACGGTTTACCAGACACATGAAACGTGACAAATTCAGGGACGCACTACCCACTTGAGCTGACAGACGGCAGCAGCGTGTCGTATATCTTAAAATGTGTTTGCTGGCAATTCCACTTTTGACCACAGCGTCAGTTGCTATGCAGAGTGGCGCTGTCCATAATTTTCAGCAGACTGCATTGCAAAATGATTACGATATTAGATAATGCAATATTATTAGATGTTACAATATTAGATATTACACTATTAATAGATACAATATTTTTAGATACATAACGATATTATTATATATTACAATTGTACAGGTAAAAGCCAGTAAATTAGAATATTTTGAAAAACTTGATTTATTTCAGTAATTGCATTCAAAAGGTGTAACTTGTACATTATATTTATTCATTGCACACAGACTGATGCATTCAAATGTTTATTTCATTTAATTTTGATGATTTGAAGTGGCAACAAATGAAAATCCAAAATTCCGTGTGTCACAAAATTAGAATATTACTTAAGGCTAATACAAAAAAGGGATTTTTAGAAATGTTGGCCAACTGAAAAGTATGAAAATGAAAAATATGAGCATGTACAATACTCAATACTTGGTTGGAGCTCCTTTTGCCTCAATTACTGCGTTAATGCGGCGTGGCATGGAGTCGATGAGTTTCTGGCACTGCTCAGGTGTTATGAGAGCCCAGGTTGCTCTGATAGTGGCCTTCAACTCTTCTGCGTTTTTGGGTCTGGCGTTCTGCATCTTCCTTTTCACAATACCCCACAGATTTTCTATGGGGCTAAGGTCAGGGGAGTTGGCGGGCCAATTTAGAACAGAAATACCATGGTCCGTAAACCAGGCACGGGTATATTTTGCGCTGTGTGCAGGCGCCAAGTCCTGTTGGAACTTGAAATCTCCATCTCCATAGAGCAGGTCAGCAGCAGGAAGCATGAAGTGCTCTAAAACTTGCTGGTAGACGGCTGCGTTGACCCTGGATCTCAGGAAACAGAGTGGACCGACACCGGCAGATGACATGGCACCCCAAACCATCACCCAACCATGCAAATTTTGCATTTCCTTTGGAAATCGAGGTCCCAGAGTCTGGAGGAAGACAGGAGAGGCACAGGATCCACGTTGCCTGAAGTCTAGTGTAAAGTTTCCACCATCAGTGATGGTTTGGGGTGCCATGTCATCTGCTGGTGTCGGTCCACTCTGTTTCCTGAGATCCAGGGTCAACGCAGCCGTCTACCAGCAAGTTTTAGAGCACTTCATGCTTCCTGCTGCTGACCTGCTCAATGGAGATGGAGATTTCAAGTTCCAACAGGACTTGGTGCCTGCACACAGCGCAAAATCTACCCGTGCCTGGTTTACGGACCATGGTATTTCTGTTCTAAATTGGCCCGCCAACTCCCCTGACCTTAGCCCCATAGAAAATCTGTGGGGTATTGTGAAAAGGAAGATGCAGAATGCCAGACCCAAAAACACAGAAGAGTTGAAGGCCACTATCAGAGCAACCTGGGCTCTCATAACACCTGAGCAGTGCCAGAAACTCATCGACTCCATGCCACGCCGCATTAACGCAGTAATTGAGGCAAAAGGAGCTCCAACCAAGTATTGAGTATTGTACATGCTCATATTTTTCATTTTCATACCTTTCAGTTGGCCAACATTTCTAAAAATCCCTTTTTTGTATTAGCCTTAAGTAATATTCTAATTTTGTGACACACGGAATTTTGGATTTTCATTTGTTGCCACTTCAAATCATCAAAATTAAATGAAATAAACATTTGAATGCATCAGTCTGTGTGCAATGAATAAATATAATGTACAAGTTACACCTTTTGAATGCAATTACTGAAATAAATCAAGTTTTTCTAAATATTCTAATTTACTGGCTTTTACCTGTATTATATAATACAATAATATTATCATATTTGCCTTCCTCTTTCTTTCCCACAAGATATTAAAAAAAATGCATCAGTCAAAAAATAAAAGACAAGTATTGACATTAAGGCACAGAAAACGGCACACCTGAATGCAGTACACAAAAGGCTCATCAATTATCACCCTTTTAATCTGGGTTAAACTTGTGCAGGGTGTAAATGTAAATGTAAATAATTACTTATTAAAGAGTCATTTTGTTAGTAATTCAAACCGTTTTTGGGGCAAAGCAACGAGTAACTGTAATTAATTAACTTTTTAAGGTAATTTTCGGAACACTAGATAAATATTAATGTTGATGAAAGCCAGCGTGGTCATGGACTGTGCGTGTTTATACAATCTAAGAGGAGTTTATTCTTACCGACAAGCTTGGGACAATGTTCGAAGAAGGCGGAAACGCCTGCAAGACAACAAGAAGGGTTCGTAAAAAAAAAAAAGTACAGTAGGCAGCTGTGATGTGATGCTGGATGGAAATTATTGTGTCAGAAAAGTTTGATCAATTAATCAAAGATTATTTATCTGCAACCCAAAATGTTGAAAGAGACATTTTGGAAGTCTTATATAAGTGTCACCTTTCGTTTCCATATGAGTTGGGAAATTGTGTTAGATGTAAATATAAACGGAATACAATGATTTGCAAATCCTTTTCAACCCATATTCAATTGAATGCACTACAAAGACAAGATATTTGATGTTCTAACTCATAAACTTTATTTATTTTTTTGCAAATAATAATTAACTTAGAATTTCATGGCTGCAACACGTGCCAAAGTAGTTGGGAAAGGGCATGTTCACCACTGTGTTACATGGCCTTTCCTTTTAACAACACTCAGTAAACGTTTGGGAACTGAGGAGACACATTTAAGCTTCTCAGGTGGAATTCTTTCCCATTCTTAAGTTGTTCAACAATCCGGGGGTCTCTGTTGTGCTATTTTAGGCTTCATAATGTGCCACACATTTTCAATGGGAGACAGGTCTGGTACCCGACTCGTTTACTACGAAGCCACGTTGATGTAACACGTGGCTTGGCATTGTCTTGCTGAAATAAGCAGGGGCGTCCATGGTAACGTTGCTTGGATGGCGACATATGTTGCTCCAAAACCTGTATGTACCTTTCAGAATTAATGGCGCCTTCACAGGTGTGTAAGTTACCCATGTCTTGGGCACTAATACACCCCCATACCATCACAGATGCTGGCTTTTCAACTTTGCCCCTATAACAATCCGGATGGTTCTTTTCCTCTTTGGTCCGGAGGACACGACGTCCACAGTTTCCAAAAACAATTTGAAATGTGGACTCGTCAGACCACAGAACACTTTTCCACTTTGTATCAGTCCATCTTAGATGAGCTCAGGCCCAGCGAAGCCGACGGCGTTTCTGGGTGTTGTTGATAAACGGTTTTCGCCTTGCATAGTAGAGTTTTAACTTGCACTTACAGTTGTAGCGACCAACTGGAGTTACTGACAGTGGGTTTCTGAAGTGTTCCTGAGCCCATGTGGTGATATCCTTTACACATTGATGTCGCTTGTTGATGCAGTACAGCCTGAGGGATCAAAGGCCACGGGCTTAGCTGCTTACGTGCAGTGATTCCTCCAGATACTCTGAACCCTTTGATGATATTACGGACCGTAGATGGTGAAATCCCTAAATTCCTTGCAATAGCTGGTTGAGAGGTTTTTCTTAAACTGTTCAACAATTTGCTCACGCATTTGTTGACAAAGTGGTGAGCCTCAACCCATCCTTGTTTGTGAATGACTGAGCTTTTCTTGGAATCTACTTTTATACCCAATCATGGCACCCACCTGTTCCCAATTTGCCTGTTCACCTGTGGGATGTTCCAAATACGTGTTTGATGAGCATTTCTCAACTTTATCAGTATTTATTGCCACCTTTCCCAACTTCTTTGTCACGTGTTGCTGGCATCAAATTCTAAAGTTAATGATTATTTGCACACAAAAAAAAAAGTTTATCAGTTTGAACATCAAATATGTTGTCTTTGTAGCATATTCAACTGAATATGGGTTGAAAATGATTTACAAATCATTGCATTCCGTTTATATTTACATCTAAAACAATTTCCCAACTCATATGGAAACGGGGTTTGTATATAAGTATTTGGTCACTTCAAACAAGGAAGATCTCTGGCTCTCACAGACCTGTAACTTCTTCTTTAAGAAGCTCTTCTGTCCTCCACTCGTTACCTGTATTAATGGCACCTGTTTGAACTCGTTATCTGTATAAAAGACACCTGTCCACAGCCTCAAACAGTCAGACTCCAAACTCCACTATGGCCAAGACCAAAGAGCTGTCGAAGGACACCAGGAAAAGAATTGTAGACCTGCACCAGACTGTGAAGAGTGAATCTACAATAGGCAAGCAGCTTGGTGTGAAAAAATCAACTGTGGGAGCAATTATCAGAAAATGATAATCTCCCTCGATCTGGGGCTCCACGCAAGATCTCATCCTGTGGGGTCAAAATGATCATGAGAACGGTGAGCAAAAATCCCAGAACCACACGGGGGGACCTGGTGAATGACCTGCAGAGAGCTGGGACCAAAGTAACAAAGGTTACCATCAGTAACACACTACGCCGACAGGGAATCAAATCCTGCAGTGCCAGACGTGTCCCCCTGCTTAAGCCAGCCCGTCTGAAGTTTGCCAGAGAGCACATGGATGATACAGCAGAGGATTGGGAGAATGTCATGTGGTCAGATGAAACCAAAATAGAACTTTTTGGTATAAACTCAACTCGTCGTGTTTGGAGGAGGAAGAATACTGAGTTGCATCCCAAGAACACCATACCTACTGTGAAGCATGGGGGTGGAAACATCATGCTTTGGGGCTGTTTTTCTGCTAAGGGGACAGGCCGACTGATCCGTGTTAAGGAAAGGATGAATGGGGCCATGTATCGTGAGATTTTGAGCCAAAACCTCCTTCCATCAGTGAGAGCTTTGAAGATGAAACGTGGCTGGGTCTTCCAGCATGGCAATGATCCCAAACACACCGCCCGGGCAACGAAGGAGTGGCTCCGTAAGAAGCATTTGAAAGTCCTGGAGTGGCCTAGCCAGTCTCCAGACCTTAACCCCATAGGAAATCTGTGGAGGGAGTTGAAATTCCGTATTGCTCGGCGACAGCCCCAAAACATCACTGCTCTCGAGAAGATCTGCGTGGAGGAATGGGCCAAAATACCAGCTACTGTGTGTGCAAACCTGGTAAAGACCTATAGTAATCGTTTGACCTCTGTTATTGCCAACAAAGGTTATATTACAAAGTATTGAGTTGAATTTTTGTTATTGACCAAATACTTATTTTCCACCATAATTTACAAATAAATTCTTTAAAAATCCTACAATGTGAATTCCTGGATTTTTTTTTCACATTCTGTCTCTCACAGTTGAAGTGTACCTATGATGAAAATTACAGACCTCTTAAGTGGGAGAACTTGCACAATTGGTGGCTGACTAAATACTTTTTTGCCCCACTGTATGTTAGCAACAGGGTGACTGTCGAGTGGGTCCAGTTATGGAATTGTGCAATTAATATTTTTACATGAATTAATTGTTAAATAAATTGGGAGTCCAGTCCACCAGGAAACCAACAGACAAGAAGTTTTTCTCTTTTATTGTTTCATTTGGTATTTAATCTTTTTATTTCAAATGTGCTTTATGTCTTCTGTTTGTAGTGCTAGCGATTTAGGAGTTCATTTGTGAATATTTTAGGAGTGATATCCGACTTGCACTAAAACTGGACTCGACTCTGAACGCAACTTGTTCACAGCCAAAGACCACCTCATTGGATGTTGCACAAAAACAAAGTCCCCTTAGGACCAGTTGAATTAAAAACACCATTGTACACAAGTAAATAAGTAGGGGGTCCCTGCTAATCTCCCCAACAGATTTGGGGGCCCTGAGCCTGGAAACCCCTGATCTGTTGTATAACTGTAACTTAGTGGTGTCCAAAGTGCATCACAGGGGCCATTTTCAGTTAGCAGCTAAGTTTTTTTTAACGGCCCCCGGCAAAATTGTTAGCATTCTAATATTAGCGTGATAGTCTTTTTGTTAATTTTGTAGGTATATACCTCAGGGTCAAATATTTTGTTACTTGACGAAGTAAACCTGTTAGTATGCAAACTTTTTTTAAGCTATTTTGTAGGTATACACCTCAGTGTCAAATATTTTGTTACTTGACAAATGATACCTGTTATCATGCTAACTTTAGCATGCTAACTTTTTTTTATAGATAATTTTGCAGGTATACGCCTCACTCCTATTTTGTCACTATTTTGCAGGTATACACCTTAGTATCAAATATTTTGTTACTTGACAAATGAAACCTGTTAGCATGCTAACTTTAGTATGCTAACTTTTTTTTTTTTTTAGATAATTTTGCTAGCTTTTTTGGTAATTTTGTACCTCAGGGTCAAATATTTTGTTACTTGACGAATTTTTTGATAATTTTGCAGGTATACACCTCACTCATATTTTGTCACTTGACGAAGTAAACCTGTTAGTATGCAAACTTTTTTTAAGCTATTTTGTAGGTATACACCTCAGTGTCAAATATTTTGTTACTTGACAAATGATACCTGTTATCATGCTAACTTTAGCATGCTAACTTTTTTTTATAGATAATTTTGCAGGTATACACCTCACTCCTATTTTGTCACTATTTTGCAGGTATACACCTTAGTATCAAATATTTTGTTACTTGACAAATGAAACCTGTTAGCATGCTAACTTTAGTATGCTAACTTTTTATTTTTAGATAATTTTGCTAGCTTTTTTGGTAATTTTGTACCTCAGGGTCAAATATTTTGTTACTTGACGAATTTTTTGATAATTTTGCAGGTATACACCTCACTCATATTTTGTCACTTGACGCATGCTAACATTAGCTAGTAAGCATTTTAAACCATTTTTCAGGTACCTCAGATTAATACATTTTGGTGCCTGGCGCATGTTACATTTAGCATGCTCGCTTTTTTTGCTAATTTAACAGGTATACACCTCAGCGTCATATATTTTGGCATTTCACTGTTAACTGTAAGCATACTATCGCTATTATGTTAGCATAGTACTGTTAGCACGATAGCTTTTGTAGTTCACTTTGCTCATATTTTGTGATACTTGACGCTGTTTGGCCAGCGTGCTAACTGTTAGCGTTTCAGTTCGGCTTTGGATCTTCAGCATTCACATGAAATTTCTACTGAAATAAACATTTTAAGTTCTTTTAAAAATATTGTGTCCAAAGTGCGTCACGGGGCCATTTTCGGTTCGTAGCTAAGTTTTTTAATGGCCCGCGACACAATTGTTAGCATTCTAATATTAGCATGTTAGCTTTTTTGTTACTTTTGTACCTCAGGCTCAAATATTTCGTTACTTGACGAAGGAAACCTGTTAATATGCAAACGTTTTTAAAGCTATTTTGTAGTTATACACCTCAGTGTCAAATATTTTGTTTTTCCACAAATGAAACCTGTTAGCATGCTAACTTTTTAAAATCTATTTTGTACGTATACACCTCAGTGTCAAATATTTTGTTACTTGACAAATGATACCTGTTATCATGCTAACTTTAGTACGCTAACTTTTTTTTTTAAGATAATTTTGCAGCTATACACCTCACTCATTTTGTCACTTGACGCATGCTAACATTAGCATGTTAGCATTTTTTTTAAAATTTCAGGTACACACCACAGATTAATACATTTAGCATGCTAGCTTTTTTGCTAATTTAACAGGTATACACCTCCGCGTCAAATATTTTGGTATTTCACTGCTAACTGTAAGCATGCTATTGTTAACATATTAGCATAGTACTGTTAGCATGCTAGCTTTTGTAGTTCACTTTGCTCATATTTCGTGATACTTGACGCTATCTGGCCAGCGTGCTAACTGTTAGCGTTTCAGTTCGGCTTTGGATCTTCGGCATTCACATGAAATTTCTACTGAAAAAACATTTTAAGTTCTTTTAAAAATATTGTGTCCAAAGTGCGTCACAGGGGCCATTTTCGGTTCGTAGCTAAGTTTTTTAATGGCCCGCGACACAATTGTTAGCATTCTAATATTAGCATGTTAGCTTTTTTGTTACTTTTGTACCTCAGGCTCAAATATTTCGTTACTTGACGAAGGAAACCTGTTAATATGCAAACGTTTTTAAAGCTATTTTGTAGTTATACACCTCAGTGTCAAATATTTTGTTTTTCCACAAATGAAACCTGTTAGCATGCTAACTTTTTTTTTTTAGCTATTTTGTACGTATACACATAAGTGTCAAATATTTTGTTACTTGACAAATGATACCTGTTATCATGCTAACTTTAGTATGCTATCTTTTTTTTTTTTAAGATAATTTTGCAGGTATACACCTCACTCATTTTGTCACTTGACGCATGCTAGCATTAGCATGTTAGCATTAAAAAAAAAAAAATCAGGTACACACCATAGATTAATACATTTAGCATGCTAACTTTTTTGCTAATTTAACAGGTATACACCTTCGCGTCAAATATTTTGGTATTTCACTGCTAACTGTAAGCATGCTATTGTTAACATATTAGCATAGCACTGTTAGCATGCTAGCTTTTGTAGTTCACTTTGCTCATATTTCGTGATACTTGACGCTATCTGGCCAGCGTGCTAACTGTTAGCGTTTCAGTTCGGCTTTGGATCTTCGGCATTCACATGAAATTTCTACTGAAAAAACATTTTAAGTTCTTTTAAAAATATTGTGTCCAAAGTGCGTCACAGGGGCCATTTTCGGTTCGTAGCTAAGTTTTTTAATGGCCCGCGACACAATTGTTAGCATTCTAATATTAGCATGCTAGCTTTTTTGTTACTTTTGTACCTCAGGCTCAAATATTTCGTTACTTGACGAAGGAAACCTGTTAATATGCAAACGTTTTTAAAGCTATTTTGTAGTTATACACCTCAGTGTCAAATATTTTGTTTTTCGACAAATGAAACCTGTTAGCATGCTAACTTTTTTTTTTAGCTATTTTGTACATATACACATAAGTGTCAAATATTTTGTTACTTGACAAATGATACCTGTTATCATGCTAACTTTAGTATGCTATCTGTTTTTTTTTAAGATAATTTTGCAGCTATACACCTCACTCATTTTGTCACTTGACGCATGCTAGCATTAGCATGTTAGCATTAAAAAAAAAAAATCAGGTACACACCATAGATTAATACATTTAGCATGCTAACTTTTTTACTAATTTAACAGGTATACACCTCCGCGTCAAATATTTTGGTATTTCACTGCTAACTGTAAGCATGCTATTGTTAACATATTAGCATAGCACTGTCAGCATGCTAGCTTTTGTAGTTCACTTTGCACATATTTTGTGATACTTGACGCTATCTGGCCAGCGTGCTAACTGTTAGCTTTTCAGTTCGGCTTTGGATCTTCGGCATTCACATGAAATTTCTACTGAAAAAACATTTTAAGTTCTTTTAAAAATATTGTGTCCAAAGTGCGTCACAGGGGCCATTTTCGGTTCGTAGCTAAGTTTTTTAATGGCCCGCGACACAATTGTTAGCATTCTAATATTAGCATGCTAGCTTTTTTGTTACTTTTGTACCTCAGGCTCAAATATTTCGTTACTTGACGAAGGAAACCTGTTAATATGCAAACGTTTTTAAAGCTATTTTGTAGTTATACACCTCAGTGTCAAATATTTTGTTTTTCGACAAATGAAACCTGTTAGCATGCTAACTTTTTTTTTTAGCTATTTTGTACGTATACACATAAGTGTCAAATATTTTGTTACTTGACAAATGATACCTGTTATCATGCTAACTTTAGTATGCTATCTTTTTTTTTTTTAAGATAATTTTGCAGGTATACACCTCACTCATTTTGTCACTTGACGCATGCTAGCATTAGCATGTTAGCATTTAAAAAAAAAAATCAGGTACACACCATAGATTAATACATTTAGCATGCTAGCTTTTTTGCTAATTTAACAGGTATACACCTCCGTGTCAAATATTTTGGTATTTCACTGCTAACTGTAAGCATGCTATTGTAAACATATTAGCATAGTACTGTTAGCATGCTAGCTTTTGTAGTTCACTTTGCTCATATTTCGTGATACTTGACGCTATCTGGCCAGCGTGCTAACTGTTAGCGTTTCAGTTCGGCTTTGGATCTTCGGCATTCACATGAAATTTCTACTGAAAAAACATTTTAAGTTCTTTTAAAAATAATGTGTCCAAAGTGCGTCACAGGGGCCATTTTCGGTTCGTAGCTAAGTTTTTTAATGGCCCGCGACACAATTGTTAGCATTCTAATATTAGCATGTTAGCTTTTTTGTTACTTTTGTACCTCAGGCTCAAATATTTCGTTACTTGACGAAGGAAACCTGTTAATATGCAAACGTTTTTAAAGCTATTTTGTAGTTATACACCTCAGTGTCAAATATTTTGTTTTTCGACAAATGAAACCTGTTAGCATGCTAACTTTTTTTTTTAGCTATTTTGTACGTATACACATAAGTGTCAAATATTTTGTTACTTGACAAATGATACCTGTTATCATGCTAACTTTAGTATGCTATCTGTTTTTTCTTAAGATAATTTTGCAGGTATACACCTCACTCATTTTGTCACTTGACGCATGCTAGCATTAGCATGTTAGCATTTAAAAAAAAAAATCAGGTACACACCATAGATTAATACATTTAGCATGCTAGCTTTTTTGCTAATTTAACAGGTATACACCTCCGCGTCAAATATTTTGGTATTTCACTGCTAACTGTAAGCATGCTATTGTTAACATATTAGCATAGCACTGTTTGCATGCTAGCTTTTGTAGTTCACTTTGCTCATATTTCGTGATACTTGACGCTATCTGGCCAGCGTGCTAACTGTTAGCGTTTCAGTTCGGCTTTGGATCTTCAGCATTCACATGAAATTTCTACTGAAAAAACATTTTAAGTTCTTTTAAAAATAATGTGTCCAAAGTGCGTCACGGGGCCATTTTCGGTTCGTAGCTAAGTTTTTTAATGGCCCGCGACACAATTGTTAGCATTCTAATATTAGCATGTTAGCTTTTTTGTTACTTTTGTACCTCAGGCTCAAATATTTCGTTACTTGACGAAGGAAACCTGTTAATATGCAAACGTTTTTAAAGCTATTTTGTAGTTATACACCTCAGTGTCAAATATTTTGTTTTTCCACAAATGAAACCTGTTAGCATGCTAACTTTTTAAAATCTATTTTGTACGTATACACCTCAGTGTCAAATATTTTGTTACTTGACAAATGATACCTGTTATCATGCTAACTTTAGTACGCTAACTTTTTTTTTTAAGATAATTTTGCAGCTATACACCTCACTCATTTTGTCACTTGACGCATGCTAACATTAGCATGTTAGCATTTTTTTTTAAATTTCAGGTACACACCACAGATTAATACATTTAGCATGCTAGCTTTTTTGCTAATTTAACAGGTATACACCTCCGCGTCAAATATTTTGGTATTTCACTGCTAACTGTAAGCATGCTATTGTTAACATATTAGCATAGTACTGTTAGCATGCTAGCTTTTGTAGTTCACTTTGCTCATATTTCGTGATACTTGACGCTATCTGGCCAGCGTGCTAACTGTTAGCGTTTCAGTTCGGCTTTGGATCTTCGGCATTCACATGAAATTTCTACTGAAAAAACATTTTAAGTTCTTTTAAAAATATTGTGTCCAAAGTGCGTCACAGGGGCCATTTTCGGTTCGTAGCTAAGTTTTTTAATGGCCCGCGACACAATTGTTAGCATTCTAATATTAGCATGTTAGCTTTTTTGTTACTTTTGTACCTCAGGCTCAAATATTTCGTTACTTGACGAAGGAAACCTGTTAATATGCAAACGTTTTTAAAGCTATTTTGTAGTTATACACCTCAGTGTCAAATATTTTGTTTTTCCACAAATGAAACCTGTTAGCATGCTAACTTTTTTTTTTAGCTATTTTGTACGTATACACATAAGTGTCAAATATTTTGTTACTTGACAAATGATACCTGTTATCATGCTAACTTTAGTATGCTATCTTTTTTTTTTTTAAGATAATTTTGCAGGTATACACCTCACTCATTTTGTCACTTGACGCATGCTAGCATTAGCATGTTAGCATTAAAAAAAAAAAATCAGGTACACACCATAGATTAATACATTTAGCATGCTAACTTTTTTGCTAATTTAACAGGTATACACCTTCGCGTCAAATATTTTGGTATTTCACTGCTAACTGTAAGCATGCTATTGTTAACATATTAGCATAGCACTGTTAGCATGCTAGCTTTTGTAGTTCACTTTGCTCATATTTCGTGATACTTGACGCTATCTGGCCAGCGTGCTAACTGTTAGCGTTTCAGTTCGGCTTTGGATCTTCGGCATTCACATGAAATTTCTACTGAAAAAACATTTTAAGTTCTTTTAAAAATATTGTGTCCAAAGTGCGTCACAGGGGCCATTTTCGGTTCGTAGCTAAGTTTTTTAATGGCCCGCGACACAATTGTTAGCATTCTAATATTAGCATGCTAGCTTTTTTGTTACTTTTGTACCTCAGGCTCAAATATTTCGTTACTTGACGAAGGAAACCTGTTAATATGCAAACGTTTTTAAAGCTATTTTGTAGTTATACACCTCAGTGTCAAATATTTTGTTTTTCGACAAATGAAACCTGTTAGCATGCTAACTTTTTTTTTTAGCTATTTTGTACATATACACATAAGTGTCAAATATTTTGTTACTTGACAAATGATACCTGTTATCATGCTAACTTTAGTATGCTATCTGTTTTTTTTTAAGATAATTTTGCAGCTATACACCTCACTCATTTTGTCACTTGACGCATGCTAGCATTAGCATGTTAGCATAAAAAAAAAAAAATCAGGTACACACCATAGATTAATACATTTAGCATGCTAACTTTTTTACTAATTTAACAGGTATACACCTCCGCGTCAAATATTTTGGTATTTCACTGCTAACTGTAAGCATGCTATTGTTAACATATTAGCATAGCACTGTCAGCATGCTAGCTTTTGTAGTTCACTTTGCACATATTTTGTGATACTTGACGCTATCTGGCCAGCGTGCTAACTGTTAGCTTTTCAGTTCGGCTTTGGATCTTCGGCATTCACATGAAATTTCTACTGAAAAAACATTTTAAGTTCTTTTAAAAATATTGTGTCCAAAGTGCGTCACAGGGGCCATTTTCGGTTCGTAGCTAAGTTTTTTAATGGCCCGCGACACAATTGTTAGCATTCTAATATTAGCATGCTAGCTTTTTTGTTACTTTTGTACCTCAGGCTCAAATATTTCGTTACTTGACGAAGGAAACCTGTTAATATGCAAACGTTTTTAAAGCTATTTTGTAGTTATACACCTCAGTGTCAAATATTTTGTTTTTCGACAAATGAAACCTGTTAGCATGCTAACTTTTTTTTTTAGCTATTTTGTACGTATACACATAAGTGTCAAATATTTTGTTACTTGACAAATGATACCTGTTATCATGCTAACTTTAGTATGCTATCTTTTTTTTTTTTAAGATAATTTTGCAGGTATACACCTCACTCATTTTGTCACTTGACGCATGCTAGCATTAGCATGTTAGCATTTAAAAAAAAAAATCAGGTACACACCATAGATTAATACATTTAGCATGCTAGCTTTTTTGCTAATTTAACAGGTATACACCTCCGTGTCAAATATTTTGGTATTTCACTGCTAACTGTAAGCATGCTATTGTTAACATATTAGCATAGTACTGTTAGCATGCTAGCTTTTGTAGTTCACTTTGCTCATATTTCGTGATACTTGACGCTATCTGGCCAGCGTGCTAACTGTTAGCGTTTCAGTTCGGCTTTGGATCTTCGGCATTCACATGAAATTTCTACTGAAAAAACATTTTAAGTTCTTTTAAAAATAATGTGTCCAAAGTGCGTCACAGGGGCCATTTTCGGTTCGTAGCTAAGTTTTTTAATGGCCCGCGACACAATTGTTAGCATTCTAATATTAGCATGTTAGCTTTTTTGTTACTTTTGTACCTCAGGCTCAAATATTTCGTTACTTGACGAAGGAAACCTGTTAATATGCAAACGTTTTTAAAGCTATTTTGTAGTTATACACCTCAGTGTCAAATATTTTGTTTTTCGACAAATGAAACCTGTTAGCATGCTAACTTTTTTTTTTAGCTATTTTGTACGTATACACATAAGTGTCAAATATTTTGTTACTTGACAAATGATACCTGTTATCATGCTAACTTTAGTATGCTATCTGTTTTTTCTTAAGATAATTTTGCAGGTATACACCTCACTCATTTTGTCACTTGACGCATGCTAGCATTAGCATGTTAGCATTTAAAAAAAAAAATCAGGTACACACCATAGATTAATACATTTAGCATGCTAGCTTTTTTGCTAATTTAACAGGTATACACCTCCGTGTCAAATATTTTGGTATTTCACTGCTAACTGTAAGCATGCTATTGTTAACATATTAGCATAGTACTGTTAGCATGCTAGCTTTTGTAGTTCACTTTGCTCATATTTCGTGATACTTGACGCTATCTGGCCAGCGTGCTAACTGTTAGCGTTTCAGTTCGGCTTTGGATCTTCGGCATTCACATGAAATTTCTACTGAAAAAACATTTTAAGTTCTTTTAAAAATAATGTGTCCAAAGTGCGTCACAGGGGCCATTTTCGGTTCGTAGCTAAGTTTTTTAATGGCCCGCGACACAATTGTTAGCATTCTAATATTAGCATGTTAGCTTTTTTGTTACTTTTGTACCTCAGGCTCAAATATTTCGTTACTTGACGAAGGAAACCTGTTAATATGCAAACGTTTTTAAAGCTATTTTGTAGTTATACACCTCAGTGTCAAATATTTTGTTTTTCGACAAATGAAACCTGTTAGCATGCTAACTTTTTTTTTTAGCTATTTTGTACGTATACACATAAGTGTCAAATATTTTGTTACTTGACAAATGATACCTGTTATCATGCTAACTTTAGTATGCTATCTGTTTTTTCTTAAGATAATTTTGCAGGTATACACCTCACTCATTTTGTCACTTGACGCATGCTAGCATTAGCATGTTAGCATTTTAAAAAAAAAATCAGGTACACACCATAGATTAATACATTTAGCATGCTAGCTTTTTTGCTAATTTAACAGGTATACACCTCCGCGTCAAATATTTTGGTATTTCACTGCTAACTGTAAGCATGCTATTGTTAACATATTAGCATAGTACTGTTAGCATGCTAGCTTTTGTAGTTCACTTTGCTCATATTTCGTGATACTTGACGCTATCTGGCCAGCGTGCTAACTGTTAGCGTTTCAGTTCGGCTTTGGATCTTCGGCATTCACATGAAATTTCTACTGAAAAAAACATTTTAAGTTCTTTTAAAAATATTTTGTCCAAAGTGCGTCACGGGGCCATTTTCGGTTCGTAGCTAAGTTTTTTAATGGCCCGCGACACAATTGTTAGCATTCTAATATTAGCATGCTAGCTTTTTTGTTACTTTTGTACCTCAGGCTCAAATATTTCGTTACTTGACGAAGGAAACCTGTTAATATGCAAACGTTTTTAAAGCTATTTTGTAGTTATACACCTCAGTGTCAAATATTTTGTTTTTCGACAAATGAAACCTGTTTGCATGCTAACTTTTTTTTTTTAGCTATTTTGTACGTATACACATAAGTGTCAAATATTTTGTTACTTGACAAATGATACCTGTTATCATGCTAACTTTAGTATGCTATCTTTTTTTTTTTAAGATAATTTTGCAGGTATACACCTCACTCATTTTGTCACTTGACGCATGCTAGCATTAGCATGTTAGCATTTAAAAAAAAAATCAGGTACACACTATAGATTAATACATTTAGCATGCTAGCTTTTTTGCTAATTTAACAGGTATACACCTCCGCGTCAAATATTTTGGTATTTCACTGCTAACTGTAAGCATGCTATTGTTAACATATTAGCATAGCACTGTTAGCATGCTAGCTTTTGTAGTTCACTTTGCACATATTTCGTGATACTTGACGCTATCTGGCCAGCGTGCTAACTGTTAGCGTTTCAGTTCGGCTTTGGATCTTCGGCATTCACATGAAATTTCTACTGAAAAAACATTTTAAGTTCTTTTAAAAATAGTGTGTCCAAAGTGCGTCACAGGGGCCATTTTCGGTTCGTAGCTAAGTTTTTTAATGGCCCGCGACACAATTGTTAGCATTCTAATATTAGCATGCTAGCTTTTTTGTTACTTTTGTACCTCAGGCTCAAATATTTCGTTACTTGACGAAGGAAACCTGTTAATATGCAAACGTTTTTAAAGCTATTTTGTAGTTATACACCTCAGTGTCAAATATTTTGTTTTTCGACAAATGAAACCTGTTAGCATGCTAACTTTTTTTTTTAGCTATTTTGTACGTATACACATAAGTGTCAAAAAATTTTTACTTGACAAATGATACCTGTTATCATGCTAACTTTAGTATGCTATCTGTTTTTTTTTAAGATAATTTTGCAGGTATACACCTCACTCATTTTGTCACTTGACGCATGCTAGCATTAGCATGTTAGCATTTAAAAAAAAAATCAGGTACACACCATAGATTAATACATTTAGCATGCTAGCTTTTTTGCTAATTTAACAGGTATACACCTCCGCGTCAAATATTTTGGTATTTCACTGCTAACTGTAAGCATGCTATTGTTAACATATTAGCATAGCACTGTTAGCATGCTAGCTTTTGTAGTTCACTTTGCTCATATTTCGTGATACTTGACGCTATCTGGCCAGCGTGCTAACTGTTAGCTTTTCAGTTCGGCTTTGGATCTTCGGCATTCACATGAAATTTCTACTGAAAAAACATTTTAAGTTCTTTTAAAAATATCGTGTCCAAAGTGCGTCACAGAGGCCATTTTCGGTTCGTAGCTAAGTTTTTTAATGGCCCGCGACACAATTGTTAGCATTCTAATATTAGCATGCTAGCTTTTTTGTTACTTTTGTACCTCAGGCTCAAATATTTCGTTACTTGACGAAGGAAACCTGTTAATATGCAAACGTTTTTAAAGCTATTTTGTAGTTATACACCTCAGTGTCAAATATTTTGTTTTTCGACAAATGAAACCTGTTAGCATGCTAACTTTTTTTTTTAGCTATTTTGTACGTATACACATAAGTGTCAAATATTTTGTTACTTGACAAATGATACCTATTATCATGGTAACTTTAGTATGCTATCTGGTTTTTTTTAAGATAATTTTGCAGGTATACACCTCACTCATTTTGTCACTTGACGCATGCTAGCATTAGCATGTTAGCATTAAAAAAAAAAAATCAGGTACACACCATAGATTAATACATTTAGCATGCTAGCTTTTTTGCTAATTTAACAGGTATACACCTCCGCGTCAAATATTTTGGTATTTCACTGCTAACTGTAAGCATGCTATTGTTAACATATTAGCATAGCACTGTTAGCATGCTAGCTTTTGTAGTTCACTTTGCTCATATTTCGTGATACTTGACGCTATCTGGCCAGCGTGCTAACTGTTAGCGTTTCAGTTCGGCTTTGGATCTTCGGCATTCACATGAAATTTCTACTGAAAAAACATTTTAAGTTCTTTTAAAAATATTTTGTCCAAAGTGCGTCACGAGGCCATTTTCGGTTCGTAGCTAAGTTTTTTAATGGCCCGCGACACAATTGTTAGCATTCTAATATTAGCATGTTAGCTTTTTTGTTACTTTTGTACCTCAGGCTCAAATATTTCGTTACTTGACGAAGGAAACCTGTTAATATGCAAACGTTTTTAAAGCTATTTTGTAGTTATACACCTCAGTGTCAAATATTTTGTTTTTCGACAAATGAAACCTGTTAGCATGCTAACTTTTTTTTTAGCTATTTTGTACGTATACACATAAGTGTCAAATATTTTGTTACTTGACAAATGATACCTGTTATCATGCTAACTTTAGTATTCTATCTTTTTTTTTTTTAAGATAATTTTGCAGGTATACACCTCACTCATTTTGTCACTTGACGCATGCTAGCATTAGCATGTTAGCATTTAAAAAAAAAATAATCAGGTACACACCATAAATTAATACATTTAGCATGCTAGCTTTTTTGCTAATTTAACAGGTATACACCTCCGCGTCAAATATTTTGGTATTTCACTGCTAACTGTAAGCATGCTATTGTTAACATATTAGCATAGCACTGTTAGCGTGCTAGCTTTTGTAGTTCACTTTGCACATATTTTGTGATACTTGACGCTATCTGGCCAGCGTGCTAACTGTTAGCGTTTCAGTTCGGCTTTGGATCTTCGGCATTCACATGAAATTCCTGCTGAAAAAACATTTTAAGTTCTTTTAAAAATATTTTGTCCAAAGTGCGTCACAGGGGCCATTTTCGGTTCGTAGCTAAGTTTTTTAATGGCCCGCGACACAATTGTTAGCATTCTAATATTAGCATGTTAGCTTTTTTGTTACTTTTGTACTTGACGCTATCTGGCCAGCGTGCTAACTGTTAGCGTTTCAGTTCGGCTTTGGATCTTCAGCATTCACATGAAATTTCTGCTGAAATAAAATGTTTAAGTTCTTTAAATAAAAAATATCTACCGTATTTTTCGGAGTGTAAGTCGCACCTGCCGAAAATGCATAACAAAGAAGGAAAAACATATATAAGTCGCACTAAAAACTACGACTTATAGTCCGAAAAATACGGTAAATATCGTACTTGTTTTGAAGAACTACTAAAACGGCCCCCGCATCCTTTGATTTGCCTGTCCGTGGCCCTTAGTGGAACACAGTTTGGGCACCCCTGTTGTATAAATAAATAAGTTATATTTACAATAATATTTTAAACTTTAAAGGCGGAGGGGAAAAAAAATTGTTCAAACAATTCAAGCTTTTTTTTAAACACAAAAACAGCAAAGGTAAAAACTATTTGACACCCGTTTCATTTCGCGCGTGACGTCACAATACTATTTACCTCTGTTGGCTGCTATAATAATCGTGTCAATATTGACAGGACGCGCGCGCTGACTTCTAATGAGCGTGCACGCGGCCAGTGCACCGGGACACACCTCCAAAATAAGAGCGCAGGCTAAATGTATATATCACACGTTGGCACGAGTGCACGAGAGCTGCAGTCAGCAGGAGCGGAGGGCGAGTTGAGAATGTTCTAAAGAGGATCCAGAAGGTTCTAAAAAAAAAAAAAAAAAAAAAAAAAAGGGGTCCCAGTTAGTCGACGCGCAGGTCTGGATGCGCACGTGAGCCTTATGACTTTTGGCGGGACTGCAAATGGGCGGCAAAGGTGGCAACCTCTACCTCAGCATGTTGAGCGGCGCCGAGGCGCAGACCCTGGCGAAGACCCCCGAAGGGAGCGGACACCTCCACCGCGGCGGCGCCAAGGACCTGGCGGACTTGAAGATGGGCATCCAGGACGCGCGGTTCTACTACCCGGACTCGGTGGCGGGCGCCCAGGACGCCCTGGCCCTGCAGTACCACGCGGAGCAGGCGGCCGGCGGCTTCGGGGCGCAGCCCGCCCGCTTCTACGCGCAGACGCTCGCCGGCTGCCCGTACGGGGGCGTGCAGCGCTCGCCGCCGAGGAGCGCCGCGGGACCGGGCTACGGGGACGGCTTCCCCGCGGCGGGCAAGGACTCGTACCCGCCGTCGCCGGAGAGCTTCGCGGCGGGCTACCAGCGGGCCGGCCTGTACCCGCTGCCCGGCCTGCAGCTGTGCGGCAAAACGCAGGCGCTCCTCAACAACTACCCGCTGTGGGCCAAGTTCCACAAGTTCCACACCGAGATGATCATCACCAAGCACGGCAGGTGAGACGCGCCTTCACTTCATGGGCACAATAATAACCTTATGAATATTATTAATAACAATATGAGAGGAATATGAATAATAACTACATGATAGCAATAAGAATAATAACAACGTGAAAATGAATAATAACATTAAAGTTATAGGAATATAAATAATAACTACAAGGACATAATAAGAATATGAATAATAACATTAAAGTTATACGAATATGAATAACAACTACAAGAACATAATAGGAATATGAATAATAACAACATTAAAGTTATAGGAATATGAATAATAACAACATTAAAGTAATAGGAATATGAATAATAACTACAAGAACATAATAGAAAAATATGATTAACAACATTAAATATAGGAATATGAATAATAACTACAAGAACATCATAGGAATATGAATAACAACAACATTAAAGTTGTAGGAATATGAACAACAACGTTAAAGTTGTAGGAATATGAATAATAACTACAAGAACATAATAGGAATAGGAATAATAACAACATTAAAGTTATAGGAATATGAATAATAACAACATTAACGTTATAGGAATATGAATAATAACAACATTAAAGTAATAGGAATATGAATAATAACTACAAGAACATAATAGAAAAATATGATTAACAACATTAAATATAGGAATATGAATAATAACTACAAGAACATCATAGGAATATGAATAACAACAACATTAAAGTTATAGGAATATGAACAACAACGTTAAAGTTGTAGGAATATGAATAATAACTACAAGAACATAATAGGAATATGAATAATAACATTAAAGTTATAGGAATATGAACAACAACATTAAAGCTGTAGGAATATGAATAATAACTACAAGAACATAATAGGAATATGAATAACAACAACATTAAAGTTATAGGAATATGAATAACAACATTAAAGTTGTAGGAATATGAATAACAACATTAAAGTTATAGGAATATGAATAATAACATTAAAGTTATAGGAATAGGAATAATAACAAGAACATAATAGGAATATGAATAATAACATTACATTTATAGGAATATGAATAATAACATTAAAGTTATAGGACTATGAATAATAACTACAAGAACATAATAGGGATATGAATAATGACATTAAAGTTATACGAATATGAATAACAACTACAAGAACATAATAGGACTATGAATAATAACAACATTAAAGTAATAGGAATATGAATAATAACTACAAGAACATAATAGAAAAATATGATTAACAACATTAAATATAGGAATATGAATAATAACTACAAGAACATCATAGGAATATGAATAACAACAACATTAAAGTTATAGGAATATGAACAACAACGTTAAAGTTGTAGGAATATGAATAATAACTACAAGAACATAATAGGAATATGAATAACAACAACATTAAAGTTATAGGAATATGAATAACAACATTAAAGTTGTAGGAATATTAATAACAACATTAAAGTTATAGGAATATGAATAATAACATTAAAGTTATAGGAATATGAATAAAAACATTACATTTATAGGAATATGAATAATAACATTAAAGTTATAGGACTATGAATAATAACTACAAGAACATAATAGGAATATGAATAATGACATTAAAGTTATAGGAATATGAATAATGACATTAAAGTTATAGGAATATGAATAATAACATTAAAGTTATAGGAATATGAATAATAACGACAAGAACATAATAGGAATGTGAATAACAACATTAAAGTTATAGGAATATGGATAATAACTACAAGAACACAATAGGAATATGAATAATAACATTAAAGTTATAGGAATATAAATAATATCAACGTTTTGGAATATGAATAACAACTTACAAGAACATAATAGGAATAGGAATATTAACATTAAAGTTATAGGAATATGAATAACAACTACAAGAACATAATATGAATATTAATAACATGAACAGGATGGAAATGTGACTAATAACACCATAGAATGATAGGAATATGAATAATAACATTAACATGGTAGCAATATGAATAATAATAACATTAACATGGTAGCAATATGAATAATAATAACATTAACGTGATAGAAATATGAATATTAATCCAATAAAAAATGATAGGAAAACAAATAACATTAACATGATAGAAATATAAATAATAATAGCATGAACATGATAGGAATATGAATAATAACGTGATAGAAATATATATAAAAACACCATAAAACTGACAGGAATATGACTCAGGGAGGAGGACGCCCCTGCCATGCAGAGTCCCCAGGGATTGTACAACTAGTCCTTTCAACAAATTCTAATTTTTTTTTTTAAATGGTGGGAATATTAATAACATTAACATGAAATACATATGAATAATAATATTAAAATGATAGGAATATGAATAATAACCCCACAACAATTATATGAATATGATTATATTAACATGATAGAAATATCAATAATAACATAAATGATAGAGATAATAATAACCCCATATATATGATAGGAATATGACTAATAACCCCATAAAAATGATAGGAATATGTATAATAACATCATAATACTGATATGAATAGGAATAGCACCATAAAAATTATCGAAATATAAATAATAACATGAACATGATAGAAATATGAATATTAACTCAAATAAAAA